>NC_068452.1:2644769-2709769 GCF_023373465.1 Oncorhynchus keta | reverse complement strand
TCTCTCTCTCTCTCTCTCTCTCTCTCTCTCTCTCTCTCTCTCTCTCTCTCTCTCTCTCTCTCTCTCTCTCTTTCCGCTTCCTCCCTCTCTCTCTCTCTCTCTCTCTCTCTTTCTTTCTCTCTTTCCCTCTCTGCTTCCTCCCCCTTCTCTCTCTCTTCCCCTCCCCTCTCTCGCTCTCTCTCTCTTCTCCTCC
The DNA here is from genome assembly GCF_023373465.1 of Oncorhynchus keta. Taxonomy (NCBI): domain Eukaryota; kingdom Metazoa; phylum Chordata; class Actinopteri; order Salmoniformes; family Salmonidae; genus Oncorhynchus; species Oncorhynchus keta. The sequence goes on along the minus strand of NC_068452.1, from coordinate 2,709,576 downwards.
CCTCTCTCTTCCTTCTCCTCCCCTCTCTCTTCCTTATCCTCCCCTCGCTCTCTCTCTCTTCCCCTCCCCTCTCTCTCTCTTCCCCTCCCCTCTGTCTCTCTTCCCCTCCCTCTCTAACTATCTCTCTCTCTGCTTCCTCCCTCTCTCTCTCCCTATCTCTCTCTGCTTCCTCCCTATCTCTTTCTCACTCTCTCTCTGCTTCCTCTCTCTCTCTCTCTCTCTCTGCTTCCTCGCTCTCTCTCTCTGCTTCCTCCCTCTCTCTCTCTCTCTCCCTATCTCTCTCTGCTTCCTCCCTCTCTCTCTCCCTATCTCTCTCTGCTTCCTCCCTATCTCTCTCTCTCTCTCTCTCTCTCTCTCTCTCTCTCTCTCTCTCTCTCTCCTCTCTCTCCCCCTCTCTCTCTCTCTCTCTCTTTGTCTGTATTCTGTGAGTCAGTAGCTGTTGCTGCTAAACTCGCTTATCTTAATCAGACAGCGGAGGGGGAATCCGTAGCCCTCTCCCCTCTGTTATCAGGTCGGTGGGCTTTAAAGCGAGTGTAACGATTACCACTTTATCAGGCCAATCTGTCACCAGGTTTCATTGCCTCATTTTGTCTGGGAGAGGAGGGGAGTGGAGGCTAGAAAACAGAGGGAGAAAAAAAGGGGGAGGCTTACACACAATCTATAAACAAGTGTAGAGGCCAATCGGGCACGTCTTCAGGCACGTAAATTTAAGAGCCTGTCAGTAAGGCGGAGAGGAGTGGGTTAGGGGGGCGTTAGGGAGGGCAAAGTGCGGCCTTCTTCAGAGCTTCTGAGAGCTAGCACCGTGTTTTTAAGAGCGTCTGCCCCACTAACCACAGCTTAAGCCAGCCAGTAAATCAAGTTGCTCCGCACATGGTCTGCAGGTGGGCCGCTCTTTTTCGCTTGTTCTCTCGTTTTCTCTCTCTCTCTGGGTGTCTCTTTCATTCCCCGACTCTCTCGTTCTCTCACTCTTTCGCTCTCTCTATCAATTTCATTTCAATTCAAAGGGCTTTATTGGCATGGGAAACACATGTTTACATTTCCAAAGCAAGTGAAATAGATAATAAACAAAAGTGAAATAAAGAATATAAAATGAACAGTAAACATTACACTCACAAACGTTCCAAAGGAATAGAGACATTTCAAATTAAATTATCATATTATGGCTATATACAGTGTTGCAACGATGGGCAAATAGTAAAAGTAGGTCCTCCCAGGGACCTCCTGCCCTTTCTGACTGCCACAGCCTGCTGGGGACCCACCTGGGGAGAGTTTAAGCTTCAAGTGGTTGTCCACTTAGCACTTAAGTAGCTACGCTATCCTGCTATCCTTCCTCACAGCTCCTCCAGATGGCTGGGCAAGATAGGGACACTAGCAAGCGAAAAAGGCTAACTCCTTCCATCCTCCAGTCCTCGTTCACACACACTTGTAGAGGGCAGAGAAAGGGCTAATGAGCCACCCATGATGAGCTAGTTACAGGAGCTAGCTAGGCTAGCGAAAGGCTAGCTCCTTCCAACCTCTTTGACAGACACTTGAAGTGGGGAGAGAACGTGCTTCTCTTGGTCCTCAAGTTGAGCGAGTTAAAGGAGCAGTCTGGGAGAGAATAGGCCTTTTTTATATGAGCCTGGGGAACATAGGCTTTGTATAACCTATTGTTAAAGTACTAAGCTGGTTGAGGAGCTCTGAAGGTTGATGGGCTTGGTCCTGTATATAAATGTTTCGTTCCTCTATATGAAGACCTTGGAGAGGCTCAGATGGAGTTAGGATTGAGTTCCCTACTAGTGTAACACACACACACGCACACACACACACACACAAACTTTGAGGAGGGAGATGCACATAAAAGAGTGAAACATTTTCTTGGTTAACGGGGAGGATGATGGAAGGCATTTCAAAGGAGCTCGCTCTTCATAGGAGACGATCATTGCTCAATGTGAGATTTTTTTAGATTTTTTAACTCTGCCAATCGTTTACCATAAAGCGTTTGATGTTTGAACTGCAATGCTCCCCCTCAGTTTGAGTTTGTGCGTTTCAGTGCCTATAAGAATCATTTGTTGGCTATTGGATAAGGCCCAACCCGAGTGTCTGTGTTCTATTATAATTAGGTTTCTACTGGTCCGCAAAAAATGTGTGGAGAGGAGAGATTTAAATAATGTTACATGACTCGGGCCTTTTTTCAACGACATGTTCATCTGATACAGGGAATGTCTATCTAACTTTGGGTTTTCATACGTTTTGGTATTTTATTGATTAAAGTCATTGGAATCCTTAGAGATGTCACACTTTTGGCCAAGGCAAGAGCCTACGGGCCAAGGCAAGAGCCTATGGGCCAAGGCAAGAGCCTACGGGCCAAGGCAAGAGCCTACGGGCCAAGGCAAGAGCCTACGGGCCAAGGCAAGAGCCTATGGGCCAAGGCAAGAGCCTACGGGCCAAGGCAAGAGCCTACGGGCCAAGGCAAGAGCCTACGGGCATAGAGACAATATTATTCCTATATAGTTGCCATTTTACATGCAACACAATACATGTAAGTCATTATAATTGACAACAGCAACAAAAAGACAACTTTATTTTTCATTTCCAGAGATGTTATGAAAACCAATCTTTTTAAATGTTTTAAATGAATGTTATTTCTGGTTAATGAAGTTCTACAGTGCGAGACATATGGAGAGGAGAACGTAATCACTTCTGCGTGTTATTCTACCTGAAACTTATGTCTTTGGTTCTGTCTGTAGAACTTGTTCCTCGTGGTTGGACTCACTGAAGTGATTACACACTGGCTGATGTTACTGTGTGAATGACTCTGAAAGTAAATGGCACTAATATGGTTCCCCGCTGCACTAAGCTTGGTATTTCTCTCAGTAGAATAACTTTCAGACACTCCTTTCATCGACAGATTTTGAAAGCATCATAACCAAAGATCCAAGGCTGGTGCCAATGATTTTGTTTCTTAACCGTTATCACGGCATCTGAATATTACTTGGCCACAAACCTCCTAAAAGGGGTGCCACGGCAGCCAGTGTATCAAACTCTTTATCAGCTATTTGCGGTGCTGAGTTTGTGAGATTCGTAACCAGACCACCCAGAGAGCTTCTACCCTGTTGCCCACCTTGGCTATCATACCATGTTAATTAACGATCTATACTTGCATGGGACTTAGGCCCAACCTCCTGTGTGGTATCAACAATAGGTTCCCTATCCAATAAATCTGTAAGCATGGTGGGCCTTGGGCCACGCCCGGACACTGTGCCAAAACGTCATATTACTTTAGCTCTACCGACAAAGGTGTTAGAGAAACGAACAAGATGCACCTTTCATAAGTGCTCACTTAGGGCCCAGGCCCTCAATCGATATGCATTCTGTATTTACGCTCTAGTCAATGAGGGGTGAAGCCATAAATCTAGGCTCTGGGCACTGTTCTTTCTGGGCCAAAGTGGCCGTTGCTCTCAGTTTCCTTCGCAATGTTCTCACATGGGAGTCATTTGAAGTGATCGAGTTTCTCATATAAAAGCAAGACTCTGTACTCTTCTACCCTCTTGTATTGCTAAGGGGCTTATTCTGTCCAAGAGCTACCCAGCAACGGTTCCCGTTGGACAATAAATAACTGAGGGCCTTAATTGCTGTCACTTTAGTGTAGCTGCATGATGTGTATTCATGTCACTGGAGGAGCGAAACAGAAATTAGTTACGCGGTTTTAGTTTTCATTGAATTATGTTGAGTTATGATATGCTGGACTTTAAATCATTTTACAAGCTATAAGCCCCAAGCACAAGATGGTTCATAGGAGCTGATATTTAATAGGTAAAGCAGAGTATGTGTTAACTTCATTAACACAGAGAGCGGGGGGGTAATATTGTGAGAGAGAGAGAGGTGGTTAATATGGAGAGGGAGGGGGAGGGAGGGAGGGAGGGAGGGAGGGAGGGAGGGAGGGAGGGAGGGAGGGAGGGGGAGGAGGGAGGAGGGGAGGGAGGGAGGGAGGGAGGGAGGGAGGGAGGGAGGGAGGGAGGGAGGGAGGGAGGGAGGAGGGAGGGAGGGAGGGAGGGAGGGAGGGAGGGAGGGGGAGGGAGGGGGAGGGAGGGAGGGAGGGGGAGGGAGGGAGGGCAGAGACAGAGACAGAGACAGAGTAACAGCCTCATATCTTCACTCATTGCCAGCAAAGTTCCAAATATAGTTCTGTGCAAATGTTTTACCTGGCAAGCGGACAGGATCATGCGTCATATCATTTGTCACCTTAACGTAATTACCAATCATTCCTGTTTTGATGTAATCGAACACCGCAGCCTAACTCAGACAATGTTTGCTTATAATTACATTAGGGCTTTAACTCTGGCTAGTTTCAGAAATGAAACTGAACAAAACTGCTTAGGTAAGCTGAGGATTTTATATTTTATAAATGACGATGGAATCTGTTTATGCTTTCGTTTTGGTGTGAGGCATCAGTGAGTTTGAAGGAGTTAGGACAAACCAACAGAGGAACATAGGAAGTTTCTCTTGCATATGAGATTAGTTATTATTTCCTAGTAGTGTAATGACATGTTATTTACATGGTGGCATGCAAGGGTTTAGACCACAGGGATATGCTATACTGCTGTTCTAAGACTGAGCTCACAGCCTATGGGAGTACAGTAATGGTGTCAGTACAGTAATGGTGTCTGTGATTGGTGGATCTGGGTGTGCGTGGGTGTGTGTATGCATGTGTGTGTGTGCGTGCGTGCGTGCGTGTGGGTGTGTGTGCGTGGGTGGGTGGGTGTATGTGCGTGTGGGTGTGTGTGTGTGTGTGTGTGTCACTGCTTTTGACACACTGAGGAATAGCTTCTGTCTGTCCACTCTACCATAATGGCCTGATTGGTGAAGTGCTGCAGAGAACTCTGGTGCTCTGTCAGAATGACCATCAGACTCAGTTTGGCCAGGCGGCCAGCTCTAGGAAGAGTCTTGGTGGTTCCAAACGTCTTCCATTGAAGAATGATGGAGGCTACTGTGTTTTTGGGGACCTTCAATGCTGAAGAAATGTTTTGGTACCCTTCCCCAGATCTGTACCTTGACACAATCGTGTCTCGGAGCTCTACGGACAATTCCTTCGACCTCTTGGCTTGGTTTTTGCTCTGACATGCACTGTCAACTGTGGGACCTCAGACAGGTGTGTGCCTTTCCAAATAATGTCCAATCAATTCAATTTACCACAGGTGGACTCTAATCCATCTCAAGGATGATCAATAGACTCCCGAGTTGCACAGCGCGGTCTAAGGCACTGCATTTCAGTGCAAGAGGCGTCACTACAGACACCTTGGTTCGAATCCAGGCTGTATCACAATCGGCCGTGATTGGGAGTCCCATAGGGCGGCGCACAATATACCAAGCATCGTCCGGGTTTGGCAGGTGTAGGCCGTCATTGTAAAATTTGTTCTTAACTGACTTGCCTAGTTTTTAAACAAACTGGATGAAACTGAGCTCAATTTCGAGTCTCATAGGAGGGTCTGAATACGTATGTAAATAAGGTATTTATGTTTTTGACTTTTAATACATTTGTCATTATGGGTTATTGTGTGTAGATCGATGAGGATGTTTTATTTGTTTAATACATTTTAGAACAAGGCTGTAACGTAACAAAACGTGGAAAAAGGGAAGGGCTCAGAATACTTTCCGAATGCTCTGTACGTACACCGGAAAATGTACACAATATACTGTATACTAAGAATGATATGTACAAGAATGATATATTAAAGTTAGCTATGTCAAGAATCCAGTATATAAGTAAATAAATATGTGGTGTGTATAAACAGTGTAACTAAATACAAAGTATGGTAGTAGAAATATCAGAATGAGCTGTGTCAGGAATAAAGTATTTAAATAATCTGTGCGAAACGGGAAGTGTCCAGTGGTTCAATGTCTCTATGACATGGGACAGCAGCGTTGGATGTGTGTGGGTGTGTGTGGGTATGTGCATGTGTTTGTGAGTATGAGGTGTGTGTGTGTGTTCGATAGCTTGTGTGTTTTCTGTGTGTGTGAGTGTGAGTGTGCCTCACCTGGCAGCCAGCTAGTGATGGCTGTTCAGCAGTCTGATGGCCTGCTGATAGAAGCTGTTTTTTAGTCTCTCGGTCTTGGCACTGAATGCGCCTCTACGTACTACGTCCAGCTCGCACACATCGCGCCGAATCACACACATCGCATCGAAAGTGGATCTAGCGTTCGTCTGCCGATCGTTCTGCGCGCTCTATTTCATTTGTCACTCAGTATGCAAATGACGTGCAGAGGTGTTAAGTACTCTCGGCCAGCAAATTCTATTGGTGTGTCTGAGCCCTAAGGCTTGTAAACCTTCTCGAGAACATAAGCAAGAAGCTTGACTCAACCCTCACTTGATTCCAAAAAAAAATAAAAAACATATTCAAGATCTAACACAGATGTAGACTCCGTTCCTAAAATCTTCTAGAAATAAAAACTGGACCCATATCATATTCCACAACCTCCCTTAAAAGCATGGCATATAAAGTAACAGGAGAGATGTGTACCGTTTGGCCATCAAGTTAGCAGCGGCATAGAGGGAGAGAATCAAGCGGTTACGAGCACGAGTCAAAAGGTTGAAGACCAGCCTGGAAAGAGAGAGAGAAAGAAAAACATGCAGAAGAAGACATTGAGATGATGAAGGAGGCACAGAGAGAGTTCTCAGTTTTCCATGCCGGCGGTGTTGGCAGTTGGTACAATCAAAGGAGTCAAGAGACTTTCAGAGCCAGCCCCACGTGTCCCGGATGCACACATATAGTTCAGAATTAGGTGGTTAGAGGTCCACACTGATGCATTTTTCACAGCTTTTTGACAAGTTGTTATGACATAATATTTAAGACATGAGTATAGTAAGTCTCCTGCCATTAAATAATGGACATAATATTGAATTGAATCATTTACAGTAAAACCTAACATTCTAAGACTGTTTAAAAAAAACTAGGAAACTAGAACTACTTGCAAAATGTCAACAGAAATAAAGTTGATTACTCCAGGCTCTGCAGTAGCTATAGACCCCAAATACTCATTTTGCGTATTGAAGGTTTTGAGTGGCATTTCACTTTGGCTTAACTAACTACTCAAAGCTGCAGTGAATCCATTAGCGAATTCCTGCTAGTTTGTTGACCCTAATTCAGCTACGGCAGAGAAATCCTCCATGGCCTCTGACACACACACACACACACACACACACACACACACACACACACACACACACACACACACACACACACACACACACACACACACACACACACACACACACACACACACACACAGGCACACACACACACACAGGCGTGCACACACACACACACACACACACACACACACACACACACACACACACACACACACACACACACACAGCACACACACACACACACAGGCACACACACACACACAGGCGTGCACACACACACACACACACACACACACACACACACACACACACACACACACACAGGCACACACACACACACACACACACACACACACACACACACACACACACACATATACACATCAACACACACTGCCTCAGAAATCCTCTGTGGCCTCTGACGCAGAACCAGAGGTCTTCATTAGCTCTCCAAGTAAAGCAAATCATATTTAATAAAAAGCCAGAGTAAAAGGGTTCACCTGGGAGTAAAGATGGGTTATTCATTTTGGTCCTTATTCAAATCTGCTACGGTTCTGAAAATCAGGGGTAAAAGACGAGCTGTAGTCTTTTGATAGTGGAGCTTCGCACACATATTGGGGGGCACTGCGGCATAAATATACATGTATTAATAAACATCATTGATGAATAAATGTAATTGAATTCAAATGTTAATTCAATGAAAAGTGATCATTTGGGTCAACACTGTGATAAAAATGCATCAGTAGACTTTGAGGTACCACAGGGTAACCCACCATGAGGGTGAGTTATGGTGCTGAAAGAATGTCCACGCGAGAACGGGAGGGATGGATGGGAGAACAATAAGAGGTTATTACATCTCCAACAATCAGACAGTCTCACAGAGATGGGGGGGTATATAGTATGGGGGTTAATGAGACACAGCCTCCCGTGATGGATGTCTGTTTGCATTCCCCAATCGAAATTTCAAAGTGTTAATGTCAGCTGGGAACACCGCACGAATGGGATTGATGGGTGTTTGGGTTTAGGTTCCATGACTTTTGTTCTTAGGACTTTTTTTTTCATGCAGAAGAATGAATCATGTTGGATGTGGTGTTTGGATAAACCGGACTGTTTACTCTCCATCTCTCTCGTTTTAGAAATGTGACTTTATAGCAAATTCATGTCTTCCAGTTATGTGAAAATTATGACGTGAAATAGACACAAGCAAATAATGGCCAAACAATACATGAAATAGACACTTAATCCACATTCATACTGTAGTGTTCATGTCAGGTGTGGATGAATGAAGAAAACAACGTTATAACAGTTGAAATACATTGACTTAGGCATCCCTCCTCCTGTGAATAGTGTCTATGGGTTGAGTTGCACAGATGCACTTTTTCTCAGACAGACAAGACAGCTTCTCTGTCAAACTGATTGATGAGTTTGTTTATTTACCTCCTCCATGAATAATGTGGGAAAACATGGAGCTCTAACTGTCAGCCAGAGGCTAATATTTCCCTTTTATACGCCCTTGTAAGGAAGCGCTCCAAAGAGTGTGTGTGTGTGTGTGTGTGTGTGTGTGTGTGTGTGTGTGTGTGTGTGTGTGTGTGTGTGTGTGTGTGTGTGTGTGTGTGTGTGTGTGTGTGTGTGTGTGTGTGTATGTGTGGGCACGCACGTTTACGGTGTCACCGGGCCTTGTTTGAACAGAGCTTTAGCTCCCTGTTATCTTTCCCTTCAGCTATAGGAGGTTTGAAAACGTAATCTTTCTTCTCCCTCTTTCTCTCTTTCTCTCTTTCACTCCACCCTCATCTCTCCTGAGGTGAAGGCCAAACATTTCAGGAAATTGTGACGTCCTTTACACCCCCCTCCCCCACTGCCTGATGACCCCTGGTGAGCACACCTGTGTAGGAATGTGTTCTTGCCCCCCCATCCCATCCCAGAATTCCTCTCACTCATCTGACCTGAGCCTCGCCGGGAATCACTTCACACCTCTCCTGTTTGTTTTGCTTGCCCTGTCATCCCCCCTCCCCCTCATCCCTCGCCCCAAATGAAGCCAAATAACTCTGTGTCGGTGAGGAGACCCCCCAAACCCCTACCTCATCACAGACTCCCGCTGGACCGGGGTAAGACAGGCCAGGAATGTACGGACCACTGTGTTTTTCAAATTCCCCTGATTCTGCTCTTAACTTTTAGATAGGAGATGAGCGAGCCACATAACGTAGTGGTTATCTCTAACGTAGTGGTTATCTCTAACGTAGTGGTTATCTCTAACGTAGTGGTTATCTCTAGGTTCTCCTCTGACTTTGCAGTTAGTTATTCACCAGGCAACATGACTAGCTGGGTATTTAAATAAATTTTCTTTTAAATGCACAACATGCTGTTTTCAGATGAGGAGATTCTCTAAATGTACTCTATTTATGACATGAAGTGTAACATTGGACAACAGTTGTGTATCATAGAGCTACATGTCACTATAGCGACAAGAGAGCCCCATAGGTAACAGTCAGAGCAGGACTGTAGCCCTCACCAGACCCCTCATACCTTTGCAGGCTTTCCTGTGAGAGATGGTTTTGGACAGGTCTCTGTAGTAACCCTCCTTGCAGTAGTGACAGTGGCGTCCGGCCGTGTTGTGGCGACAGTTGAGACAGACTCCTCCGCTCTTCCTCCCAGACAGCTTGTACAGCTCCATGTTGAAACGGCATCGCCTGGCATGCAGGTTACAGTTACAGGCTGCAGAGACAGAAAGGAAGGGAGATATTGCATTTTTAAACAGCCTTTTATTGGCACATTTCAACTTCTTTGCATAACGAATTCAATGCCAAATCCACATTTAATGCCCCCAAAAAAAAACACTGCACAGAGGGAGAGAGAGAGAATAAACAGAAGAGAAGGGAAGAGAAGTGAAGTAGAGAAGAGAAGAAGAGAAGAAGAGAAGAGGAGAGGAGAAGAGAAGAGGAGAAGAGAAGAGAAGAGAAGAGAAGGGAAGAGAAGAGAAGAGAAGAGAAGAAGAGAAGAGAAGAGAAGAGGAGAAGAGAAGAGAAGAGAAGAGAAGGGAAGAGAAGAGAAGAGAAGAGAAGAAGAGAAGAGAAGAGAAGAGGAGAAGAGAAGAGAATAAAGGGAAGAATAAAGGGAAAAGAAAAAAAAAACATTCTCCAACTGAATTACAGACGCTATAGGTTACTGCAGTGTATCTACACCGCCTCTTGACGCCCACACCCCAATCATCAGTCTGGTGCCTGACAACCGATAAAGTGGTGTGAATAATTACAGTATTCTGTACGTGTTTGTTTACCAGATATACAAATCCTACTTGACCCCCCAAGGTAAAAGACTGTGAGAGTTTTAACTTCCCTGATAATGAGGTCAGGCACTGAGCTGAGTTGAGTCATTTTTGCTCTCTTTCTCGCTTCCTCTGCCTTTCTCTCTCACTCTGCCCTCCCTCCTCTCTCTTTCTCTCAAGGTTATTCTCTCCTAGCAGACATGGTTTCAGTACAGTATTCTCATTCCACACCAAATCCCCGGTCGTGTTTGCTACTGGTTTACTAATGAATGAAGTTGCTACGGCCGTGTTTAATTAGCCAGCTGATGTTTATTCATGACTCGTCGTTTGGCTTAACTTCATTAAACCCCCGTCCGACTACATACACACACACACACACACACACACACATACACATACACATACACACACACATACACACACATCTACCAGTCCATCCGGGTTCCACGAAAATGTACTGTGCCAAATACTGCATCACAATGCCAATGCCACAGGAGGGGAGAGCGAGGGAACATGCTGATAGGGCTCCACCCTGACACGTCTGCCCATGTTTTTCAGCCCACTCCCTCCCGAAACACACATACTGTACACACACACAAGTAGGCTACTTCCTGTTACCATGTGCCCATCACAATCTAGGGAATAGAGTTGCTTCTCAGCTTGCATCAGTTAAAACAACGATCCATTGAAGGGCTGTGGCGTTTTAGTCCAGACACTGTAATTAGCTCCTTCACACAAGTTATGTTAAAGACTGGAGAGAAGGAGTCTCAGAGGGTCCACACACAGCTCAGTCCCTTATCTGTAGGGTCTGGTTTCCCAGCTCTCTACCCGACCCCAGGGGTCCTTAATTAGGGCTGTCCTCTCTGCTTGTTTTCCCTCCTGATCTCGGACTGTTGATTTTGTGTTGCCTGGGCTCACCCTGGGCTTTAGCCCCCTCACCCCTTACTGCCTTAGAGGCATCATGGTGGAAAACGATCTATCTGCCTTGGGGGCATCGCATAGGAAACCTATCCTTCCCTTAACCCTCTGCCTGGAGGCCCCGGAGGTTTAGGGATTACTGGCAGAGAGAGTTAAGGCACGGAGACACCGGTAGAGTTTACCGGCAGAGAGGACTGAGCACCGCTGTTCAGAGTGGCAGCCGTAATTTGACATCCGATTCTACATGTAGAATTGCGCGAACACGTCGGCAGTCACATGCCCACAGTGTGTTTTAGTGGTGGTCTCTAAAACACTGCGCCCGAATGAACCCGCGAATGAACGGCAGATGGACACTCGGTGCGGTGCGTCCGCTCGCTCAGGTTGCCGGATCACTACTCAGACTCTATAGTTACACTACTCAGACTCTATAGTTACACTACCCAGACTCTATAGTTACACTACCCAGACTCTATAGTTACACTACCCAGACTCTATAGTTACACTACTCAGACTCTATAGTTACACTACCCAGACTCTATAGTTACACTACCCAGGCTCTATAGTTACACTACTCAGACTCTATAGTTACACTACCCAGACTCTATAGTTACACTATCCAGACTCTATAGTTACACTACCCAGACTCTATAGTTACACTACTCAGACTCTATAGTACACTACTCAGACTCTATAGTTACACTACTCAGACTCTATAGTTACACTACTCAGACTCTATAGTACACTACCCAGACTCTATAGTTACACTACCCAGACTCTATAGTTACACTACTCAGACTCTATAGTTACACTACCCAGACTCTATAGTACACTACCCAGACTCTATAGTTACACTACCCAGACTCTATAGTTACACTACTCAGACTCTATAGTACACTACCCAGACTCTATAGTTACACTACCCAGACTCTATAGTTACACTACCCAGACTCTATAGTTAACCTACCCAGACTCTATAGTTATACTACCCAGACTCTATAGTTACACTACTCATACTCTACAGTTACACTACCCAGACTCTATAATTACACTACCCAGACTCTATAGTTACATGACTCAGACTCTACAGTTACACTACTCAGACTCTATAGTACATTACCCAGACTCTATAGTTACACTACCCAGACTCTATAGTTACACTACCCAGACTCTATAGTTAACCTACCCAGACTCTATAGTTATACTACCCAGACTCTATAGTTACACTACTCATACTCTACAGTTACACTACCCAGACTCTATAGTTACACTACCCAGACTCTATAGTTATACTACCCAGACTCTATAGTTACACTACTCATACTCTACAGTTACACTACCCAGACTCTATAATTACACTACCCAGACCCTATAGTTACACTACCCAGACTCTAAAGTTACATGACTCAGACTCTACAGTTACACTACCCAAACTCCTTCAATCCCTGTCTAATGGTGGGAGCAGGGATTACAACAACTGGGCAATATGCATTCATTCTCTCCATCTTTACAAGAACAGAGATATGCTACAGTGATATGCCACAGAGATATGCTACAGAGATATGCTACAGTGCCTGTTGGCTATTATGCAGTATGCAACTGGGATGCAAAGGTGTAATATGCTTCAAGCTACAGTAATTGGTTCCAAAAGATAAATCGCTGCGACCAATAGGAAAGAGCAAAACACACTTTATCTGAACTTCTGGTTCTTAGGACCTTAGAAAGGGATAGACCTGCATCACAATAGCCCATACAGAGTCAGACTTCTTGTCTTCAGTTAAATCCTCCCGGGGGTTTAGAGTGGCTCCAGCAATGCATTGCACCGTGCTCTCAATGCACTGAAAAATAAATGCTACAATTACATTATTCTGGAAGTTTTCTTTTCTGCTAGATTTAATTAAAAACAATGGAAGATAAAAGCTGATGTGTCACTTCCTTGTCTGGTATTGGCTAATCACGTTTCCTGCAATGTTGTGATGTCATTCAGGCTTCATTCAACCCTTATCCATTCATCCATGTGGAGTTCCCCCTTTCATGAGTTCAACCAAATAATCATCTTGCTTTGTCTTGGTGGTAACTATGGCGATACAGCCACTCGCCATTGATCACCTGTTATACTTGTGGTTTCAGCGCTCTGAAGACAAGGCCCATGTTGTTTTAACACCTGCATTGACCTGGGACATTCTCTGTGCTGAGGCTTCACAGCAGCAGCTCTTCCTGCCAGGCCTCGTCTGAAGTCGAGACACCTCTACAGCCACAGAGGAACTAGAGGAGGCTGGAGAGCAACCCCCGCTGGTGCTGTTAAACACACACTTCTACGGTGGGATTCCTGTGATGAGACCCGCGTCAAATGAGACAAAACAGAACAATTGTGTTCCGCTACTTTCAACACAGATGCACACAAACAGAAATAAGCCAGTCACACCTGCTTGTTGGGCCAGGCAGGATTCAGGATGGACGGCACAAAAGCCGCAGGCGCCTCGCCCCTGCCAGACCTTTCAGCGCACACACTTATACGATCATGAGACTCCAATGCACCTCAAAACACACGCAAACACACACACACACACACAAAAACGCACATGGGAATGACTGGCACGTACTGTGCGTTCTCTCTCCCCCATTTACCAACTGTACAGCCCGACATTGTAAATAAGAATTTGTTCTTAACTAACTTGCCTAGTTAAATAAAGGTTCACTAAATCAATAAAATACACACGTTGTCTTCAGGGCACGAGAGCACATGTTTTACTATTACGAAAGCGAGGTGATAACTGATAATATTCAGCGAGGAGACATGACACAATTATTTATAGTGTAATTACTACTTGTTTTGTTTCATATAAATGACACATACTGTACATTTAATGTAAGATTGAATCTGGAAGTTTAAAAAAATTGACCGGGAAGCAAAAGTGTGGTAATTTTCAAACCCCACGGGGGTTATCAACTCCAACCCTTCCGGTTGGGTTACCGCGGCAACCCACCACTAGTTAATGACCCACAGGTAGTAAAATGTGTTAACTGATCCCTTTAAGCACAAATAATTGAGTTAGCCGGATCAAGCTAAGCTGAGTCCTCATAATGACACTCACACCTACTGTAAAAGGGACCTTTAATTCCCCAAATAAGTTTTTTTTAAAGTCATTTGAATTATAACGCCTAAGAAAAAATATTAGAAAGAAAAATACTGTGGTATTTATGGGGAATATAAAATGAGGCCTAAGTCTATCCGTTGTTACTGTTTCTCGCACATCCTGAGAAACACCCCACATTGGACCACCAGAGAGAGTTGGATCTAAAGAGAGTGTGTTTGTGTGTGTGTGTTGCAAAATTGGCAGATGTTCGCTCTGAACGGTCCCCAGGCTCTTGGACTGACCCCATTGCTATCACTAACACACAGCCCTGCTTCCTTGTTTTCCTAATTAACGAGAAAGTTCGACCCTGGGAGTCATGCTCAACTTGTGATGAGTTCCACTCGACCACTGTTGGTCTAGTTAAATATAGCGATGCATTTGTTCAGAAAATTCAATGCTAAGAAGAACTTTGTTACTGAAAACATTTATATACGTCCAAACTTAATTGGAGCCATATAAAACCTTAATTAGAGCCTGACCACCAACGTTTAATTTTTTTTTTAATTTCACTGTCTGTCAGTCTGTCCGCCCAACCACCCGTCCATCCGTTGTAACATTCAGGGGTCACAGACTGACTTGAGGCCTGTCATCGATATTCCACAAACACCAAGAATTCCGTCTCCTTGCCGCCTCAACCCTTCACTATCCCCCTAAACCAGACGGAATAGCAACACCCAACACCAGAGTGTCAGAGCAGGGGAGCTGGGCTAGGGATCAGGAGTAGGGAGCAGGAGTAGGGAGCAGGAGTAGGGAGCAGGAGTAGGGAGCAGGGGTAGGGAGCAGGGGTAGGGAGCAGGAGTAGGGAGCAGGGGTAGGGAGCAGGGCTAGGGATCAGGAGTAGGGAGCAGGAGTAGGGAGCAGGAGTAGGGAGCAGGAGTAGGGAGCAGGAGTAGGGAGCAGGGGTAGGGAGCAGGGGTAGGGAGCAGGAGTAGGGAGCAGGGGTAGGGAGCAGGGCTAGGGATCAGGAGTAGGGAGCAGGAGTAAGGAGCAGGAGTAGGGAGCAGGAGTAGGGAGCAGGGGTAGGGAGCAGGGGTAGGGAGCAGGAGTAGGGAGCAGGGGTAGGGAGCAGGGCTAGGGATCAGGAGTAGGGAACAGGAGTAGGGAGCAGGAGTAGGGAGCAGGAGTAGGGGCAGGAGTAGGGAGGAGGGGTAGGGAGCAGGAGTAGGGAGCAGGGGTAGGGAGCAGGGGTAGGGAGCAGGAGTAGGGAGCAGGGGTAGGGAGCAGGGCTAGGGATCAGGAGTAGGGAGCAGGAGTAGGGAGCAGGAGTAGGGAGCAGGAGTAGGGAGCAGGGGTAGGGAGCAGGGGTAGGGAGCAGGAGTAGGGAGCAGGGGTAGGGAGCAGGGCTAGGGATCAGGAGTAGGAGCAGGAGTAGGGATCAGGAGTAGGGAGCAGGAGTAGGGAGCAGGAGTAGGGAGCAGGGGTAGGGAGCAGGGGTAGGGAGCAGGAGTAGGGAGCAGGGGTAGGGAGCAGGGCTAGGGATCAGGAGTAGGGAGCAGGAGTAGGGAGCAGGAGTAGGGAGCAGGAGTAGGGAGCAGGGGTAGGGAGCAGGGGTAGGGAGCAGGAGTAGGGAGCAGGGGTAGGGAGCAGGGCTAGGGATCAGGAGTAGGGAGCAGGAGTAGGGAGCAGGAGTAGGGAGCAGGAGTAGGGAGCAGGAGTAGGGAGCAGGAGTAGGGAGCAGGGGTAGGGAGCAGGGGTAGGGAGCAGGAGTAGGGAGCAGGGGTAGGGAGCAGGGCTAGGGATCAGGAGTAGGGAGCAGGAGTAGGGAGCAGGAGTAGGGAGCAGGGGTAGGGAGCAGGAGTAGGGAGCAGGGGTAGGGAGTAGGAGTAGGGAGCAGGGGTAGGGATCAGGAGTAGGGAGCAGGAGTAGGGAGCAGGAGTAGGGAGCAGGGGTAGGGAGCAGGAGTAGGGATCAGGAGTAGGGAGCAGGAGTAGGGAGGAGGGGTAGGGAGCAGGAGTAGGGATCAGGAGTAGGGAGCAGGAGTAGGGAGCAGGAGTAGGGAGCAGGGGAAAGGGAGCAGGGGAAGAGAGCAGGAGTAGGGAGCAGGAGTAGGGAGGAGGAGTAGGGAGCAGGAGTAGGGAGCAGGGGTAGGGAGCAGGAGTAGGTAGCAGGAGTAGGGAACAGGGGTAGGGAGCAGGAGTAGGGAGCAGGAGTAGGGAGCAGGGGTAGGGAGGAGGAGTAGGTAGCAGGAGTAGGGAGCAGGAGTAGGGAGCAGGGGTACGGAGCAGGAGTAGGGAGCAGGGGTAGGGAGCAGGAGTAGGGAGCAGGGGTAGGGAGCAGGAGTAGGGAGGAGGGGTAGGGAGCAGGGGTAGGGAGCAGGGGTAGGGAGCAGGAGTAGGGAGCAGGGGTAGGGAGCAGGAGTAGGGAGGAGGGGTAGGGAGCAGGAGTAGGGAGGAGGAGTAGGGAGCAGGAGTAGGGAGCAGGAGTAGGGAGCAGGGGTAGGGAGCAGGGGTAGGGAGCAGGAGTAGGGAGCAGGAGTAGGGAGCAGGGGTAGGGAGCAGGAGTAGGGAGCAGGGGTAGGGAGCAGGAGTAGGGAGCAGGAGTAGGGAGCAGGAGTAGGGAGCAGGGGTAGGGAGCAGGAGTAGGGAACAGGAGTAGGGAGCAGGGGTAGGGAGCAGGGGTAGGGAGCAGGGGTAGGAAGCAGGGGTAGGGAGCAGGAGTAGGGAGCAGGAGTAGGGAGCAGGGGTAGGGAGCAGGGGTAGGGAGCAGGAGTAGGGAGCAGGGGTAG
This sequence comes from Oncorhynchus keta, assembly GCF_023373465.1. NCBI lineage: Eukaryota > Metazoa > Chordata > Actinopteri > Salmoniformes > Salmonidae > Oncorhynchus > Oncorhynchus keta. Next base: position 2,692,405 of record NC_068452.1, on the reverse strand, counting down.
GGAGCAGGAGTAGGGAGCAGGGGTAGGGAGCAGGAGTAGGGAGCAGGAGTAGGGAGGAGGGGTAGGGAGGAGGGGTAGGGAGCAGGGGTAGGGAGCAGGAGTAGGGAGGAGGGGTAGGGAGCAGGGGTAGGGAGGAGGAGTAGGGAGCAGGGGTAGGGAGGAGGAGTAGGGAGCAGGGGTAGGGAGCAGGGGTAGGGAGGAGGGGTAGGGAGCAGGGGTAGGGAGCAGGGGTAGGGAGGAGGGGTAGGGAGCAGGGGTAGGGAGCAGGGGTAGGGAGGAGGGGTAGGGAGCAGGGGTAGGGAGGAGGAGTAGGGAGCAGGGGTAGGGAGCAGGGGTAGGGAGCAGGAGTAGGGAGCAGGGGTAGGGAGCAGGGGTAGAGAGCAGGACTAGGGTGCAGGAGTAGGGAGCAGGAGTAGGGAGGAGGGGTAGGGAGCAGGAGTAGGGAGCAGGGGTAGGGAGGAGGAGTAGGGAGCAGGAGTAGGGAGCAGGGGTAGGGAGCAGGGGTAGGGAGCAGGAGTAGGGTGCAGGAGTAGGGAGCAGGAGTAGGGAGCAGGAGTAGGGAGTAGGGGTAGGGAGCAAGAGTAGGGAGTAGGGGTAGGGAGCAGGAGTAGGGAGTAGGGGTAGGGAGCAGGAGTAGGGAGCAGGGGTAGGGAGTAGGAGTAGGGAGCAGGAGTAGGGAGCACGGGTAGGGAGTAGGGGTAGGGAGCAGGAGTAGGGAGGAGGGGTAGGGAGCAGGAGTAGGGAGTCGGAGTAGGGAGCAGGGGTAGGGAGCAGGGGTAGGGAGTAGGGGTAGGGAGCAGGGGTGGGGAGCAGGAGTAGGGAGTAGGAGTAGGGAGCAGGAGTAGGGAGGAGGGGTAGGGAGTAGGGGTAGGGAGTAGGAGTAGGGAGCAGGGGTAGGGAGCAGGGGTAGGGAGTAGGAGTAGGGAGCAGGAGTAGGGAGCAGGGGTAGGGAGCAGGGGTAGGGAGCAGGAGTAGGGAGCAGGGGTAGGGAGCAGGAGTAGGGAGCAGGGGTAGGGAGGAGGAGGCTCTTGCTATTCTGCCCCTTGGTTTAAAACAAACAGGTGGGGAAGGACCTGCACACACAGTTTACTTTTAATCCTACGGGCCCCTGAAAGTCATCAGATTAGACCCAGAAAGCCCCTGAAAGTCATCAGATTAGACCCAGAAAGCCCCTGAAAATCATCAGATTAGACCCAGAAAGACCCTGAAAATCATCAGATTAGACCCAGAAAGACCCTGAAAGTCATCAGATTAGACCCAGAAAGACCCTGAAGACAAAATGAGAAAATATTGTGTGTCCCTACTTGTTTTGGTTGTTTTGGTTTCGAGCGGTTTCGGCGGCGAAGGGGAGAAGGGGAGGGGTGTGTGTTTGTTGTCCATGTGTGGAGGGGTTGATGAATTCTGCTTGTTACATCAGCATCAGAACGTCCCGGTATTACAACACATGACAGACATGATCTCAGAAATGGAAGGCATGACGCAACACTGAGCCAAATGTGTCTCAAAATGACATCGTACGACTTTTAACCAGAGCCCCTCTGGTCACAAAGAAGTGCACTATTAGGGTCAACAGTCCAATGCCCTCTACCCCACTAATCTATAGACAGCATGCTTAGGACTGGTCTATATCTGGAGACCGAAGGAAACATTACATTAGACACGCACCAGCAGTAGTTGAGAGGGAGTTGTGCTCCATACAGTCGAAAGTAAGAGGATCACATAATTGACGTACAGCCCGGAGACCCCACCTCAGACTAAATTCATTATAGAGATCTAATCCACTTGAATCCACTCTACAATTGGGTATAAAAGTCTGATAGGATAAACGGACACATACGAACTGCACGCTATGGTACACCTCCCTCCGTGCCAGACCAACACGCATGCACGCTGGTGCGCACACACACTGATGTACATACACACACACGAAAAAGCGCACGCACACACACACACTACTGCTTTAGATTCCTTGCACAATTTAAATCCTTACATAGGGGGTATAATGATATCGTCTGTGATTTTAAATCTTTCTTTTCATACTTCAGCCGTAATGCCTTGCATTATAGTTAAAGTGCACCAGTCGCAAAACAATCATTTTGATTCACACATCCGCAGCTGGCAGCAGTCTCTTAGGCTACTGGCAGACAGCCAGATTCACTCAATGTTGACACTTTCCTTGGCTATGATTACAAAAAAACGTGGTGTTTATGACAGTTAGCTAGGCCCACTTCCCACAGCTCTTGTAGCCAGGACAATATTGAATATATCAGGACTGAGGACCACACCGATGCTGTAGTATGTGTATAATTCACATGCCCTGGAATTCCACTCTCTCTTATAAAGAAATAATAGTTTCTCGCGAACAAAATTACTGTTTTTTGCTAAACAACATCTCACTTTCTCAAAGCCCATAATAACAGCAGGGACACTCGAAGACACACACACACACAAATACACACACACACACACAAAGCATCAAGTGATCTGAGAGAGAGAGAGAGAGAGAGAGAGAGAGAGAGAGAGAGAGAGAGAGAGAGAGAGAGAGAGAGAGAGGGGGGGGAGAGGGGGGGGGAGGAGAGAGAGAGAGAGGGGAGAGGGGGAGAGTCAGGGGGAGAGAGAGAGGGGGAGAGAGAGAGAGAGAATATTTACGCTGGCACTGTAGCTATGTCGTATGTATCATACTCACTCAGATATCAACTAATAAATCTGACGCATTAAACCTCATGACAACAATTACATCAATTGCTTCATGTTACCACAGTGATTTATTAGTTGTGTGTTATTTTTCCTTTTACATTGGAACAATATTGTTCTTTTGTCTGGTTTATTTGTTGATTCAGACACTGCCATGGTAAAAGCTGGGCATTGGGTCACATTCCAGAGCTGGGAATTCCCAAATAAATCAAATGTATTCAGAGAGTTTAATGGGTGACGTCAATACTTATAGGCCTGACAATGTATGTTTTGAGACGTTTCCTTTAGATGAAATTATAGCATTAAGTCAATGTGAACAAACGGGCCTGACAACTACAAATGGTGCATAATGAATGTACAGATGAAAGAGCACTCTGGTGAGGTTTAGGAGACATCTAATAACTGCCAATCAATGAACCAAAACAACAACAAGATCTAATAACTGCCAATCAATGAACCAAAACAACAACAACATCTAATAACTGCCAATCAATGAACCAAAACAACAACAACATCTAATAACTACCAATCAATGAACCAAAACAACAACAACATCTAATAACTGCCAATCAATGAACCAAAACAACAACAACATCTAATAACTGCCAATCAATGAACCAAAACAACAACAACATCTAATAACTGCCAATCAATGAACCAAAACAACAACAACATCTAATAACTGCCAATCAATGAACCAAAACAACAACAACATCTAATAACTGCCAATCAATGAACCAAAACAACAACAACATCTAATAACTGCCAATCAATTAACCAATACAACAACAACATCTAATAACTGCCAATCAATGAACCAAAACAACAACAACATCTAATAACTGCCAATCAATTAACCAAAACAACAACAACATCTAATAACTGCCAATCAATGAACCAAAACAACAATAACATGTAATAGCTGACATTCTATGTTTACTTTCGATCCAATGAGGGAGCTTTATTGAGTCCGAAAAAGTGCTCTATTCAATCATATCCTCTTTGGCCAACATCCGCATAGTGGTTGTTTTGGCGGCTCCTGGCATTATATACCTAAAGCGGACATTGCCATTGGCTGCACGGAGTCGCATTAGGAGAAATCTCATGCAGCCTTGTTTACAAGTTCGAACACTGGAATGTGAGATGTAATTTACACCTTGATTAGGTTGACAGAAATCCTCATTATTTCGTTAAATGAATTTAAATTTGATATTCATTCATTCGCATCGGTTTTGTGGCTTCCTGAGAGTGATCAAGAGCAGCTTCTCACCGATTTGACAGCTCCAATGTACAGTTGAAGTCAGAAGTTTACATACACAAAGGTTGGAGTCATTAAAACACATTTTTCAACCATTCCACAAATTTCTTGTTTACAAACTAAAGTTTTGGCAAATCGGTTAGGACATCTACTTCATGCATAACACAAGTCAAAAGAAATCCCTCCACAAGTCCTAACCCACTTGACTTGGTGCAAATCAATCCCAGAATAACAGCAAAGGACCTTGTGAAGATGCTGGAGGAAACAGGTACAAAAGTATCTATATCCACAGTAAAATTTGTCCTATATCGACATAACCTGAAAGGCCGCTCAGCAAGGAAGAAGCCACTGCTCCAAAACCGCCATAAAAAAGTCAGACTACGGTTTGCAACTGCACATGGGGACAAAGATCGTACTTTTTAGAGAATTTTCCTCTGGTCTGATGAAACAGAAATAGAACTGTTTGGCCATAACGACCATCATTATGTTTGAAGGAAAAATGGGAGGCTTGAAGCACGGGGTGGCAGCATCATGTTGTGGGGGTGCTTTGCTGCAGGAGAGACTGGTGAATTTCACAAAATAGATGGCATCATGAGGAAGGAAAATTATGTGGATGTATTGAAGCAACATCTCAAGACATCAGACATCAAGATGACCAAGTTAAAGCTTGGTCGTAAATGGGTCTTCCAAATGGACAATGGCCCCAAGCATACTTCCAAAGTTGTGGCAAAATGGCTTAAGGACAACAAAGTCAAGGTATTGGAGTGGCCGTCACAAAGCCCTGACCTCAATCCTATAGAAAATGTGTGGGCAGAACTGAAAAAGCGTGTGCGAGCAAGGAGGTCTACAAACCTGACTCAGTTACATCAGCTCTGTCAGGAGGAATGGGCCAAAATTCCCCCAACTTATCGTGGGAACCTTGTGGAAGGCTACCTGAAACGTTTGACCCAAGTTAAACAATTTAAAGGCAAAAACCGAGTTTAAATGTATTTGGCTAAGGTGTGTATTTGAACTTCCGACTTCAACTGTAGCTACAACTCTGACAGCGCCAAGTCATCAGCTATGCAGGTTCCAAGTGGAAAAAGCATCTACTTTCTTTGCGTAGGAAAGGTGTGCGAAGGAAAGGCGTGCGTAGGAAAGGCGTGCGTAGGAAAGGCGTGCGAAGGAAAGGCGTGCGAGGAAAGGCGTGTGAAGGAAAGGCGTGCGTAGGAAAGGCGTGCGTAGTAGGAAAGGCGTGCGAGGGAAAGGCGTGCGTAGGAAAGGCGGGCGAAGGAAAGGCGTGCGTAGGAAAGGCGTGCGAGGAAAGGCGTGCGAAGGAAAGGCATGCGTAGGAAAGGCGGGCGAAGGAAAGGCGTGCGTAGGAAAGGCGTGCGTAGGAAAGGCGTGCGAAGGAAAGGCGTGCGAAGGAAAGGCATGCGTAGGAAAGGCGTGCGAAGGAAAGGCGTGCGAAGGAAAGTGTGCGTAGGAAAGGCGTGCGAAGGAAAGATGTGCCTGGGAAAGGCGTGCGAAGGAAAGGCGTGCGTAGGAATGGCTTGCGAAGGAAAGGCGTGCGTAGGAAAGGCGTGCGAAGGAAAGGCGTGCGAAGGAAAGATGTGTCTGGGAAAGGCGTGCGAAGGAAAGGCGTGCGTAGGAAAGGCGTGCGAAGGAAAGATGTGCGAAGGAAAGATGTGTCTGGGAAAGGCGTGCGAAGGAAAGGCGTGCGAAGGAAAGGCGTGCGAAGGAAAGGCGTGCGAAGGAAAGATGTGCGAAGGAAAGGCGTGCGTAGGAAAGGCGTGCGAAGGAAAGATGTGTCTGGGAAAGGCGTGCGAAGGAAAGGCGTGCGTAGGAAAGACGTGCGAAGGAAAGATGTGTCTGGGAAAGGCGTGCAAAGGAAAGGTGTGCGTAGGAAAGGTGTGCGAAGGAAAGATGTGCCTGGGAAAGGCGTGCGAAGGAAAGGCGTGCGTAGGAATGGCTTGCGAAGGAAAGGCGTGCGTAGGAAAGGCGTGCGTAGGAAAGGCATGCGAAGGAAAGATGTGCGAAGGAAAGATGTGTCTGGGAAAGACGAGCGTAGGAAAGGCGTGCGAAGGAAAGGCGTGCGTAGGAAAGGCGTGCGAAGGAAAGGCATGCGAAGGAAAGGGTGCGTAGGAAAGGCGTGCGAAGGAAAGGCGTGCGTAGGAAAGGCGTGCGAAGGAAAGGGTGCGAAGGAAAGGCGTGCGAAGGAAAGGCGTGCGAAGGAAAGGCGTGCGAAGGAAAGGCGTGCGAAGGAAAGGCGTGCGAGGAAAGGGTGTGAAGGAAAGATGTGCCTGGGAAAGGCGTGCGTAGGAAAGGGGTGTGAAGGAAAGATGTGCCTGGGAAAGGCATGCGAAGGAAAGGCGTGCGAAGGAAAGGCGTGCGAAGGAAAGGCGTGCGTAGGAAAGGGTGTGAAGGAAAGATGTGCCTGGGAAAGGCATGTGAAGGAAAGGCGTGCGAAGGAAAGGCGTGCGAAGGAAAGGCGTGCGTAGGAAAGGGTGTGAAGGAAAGATGTGCCTGGGAAAGGCGTGCGTAGGGAAAGGCGTGCGAAGGAAAGGCGTGCGAGGAAAGGGTGTGAAGGAAAGATGTGCCTGGGAAAGGCGTGCGTAGGAAAGGGTGTGAAGGAAAGATGTGCCTGGGAAAGGCGTGCGTAGGAAAGGCGTGCGAAGGAAAGGGTGTGAAGGAAAGATGTGTCTGGGAAAGGCGTGCGTAGGAAAGGCGTGCGAAGGAAAGGGTGCGAAGGAAAGGCGTGCGAAGGAAAGGCATGCGAAGGAAAGGCGTGCGAAGGAAAGGCGTGCGAAGGAAAGGCGTACATTTCCTAAGTCGGATTCGGGCCCTTAGTGAACAGCGTCAACATAAAATATAAATATGAAATCACGGGTCAAGTGTCAAACCGTGCCCCTGTATTTAAAAGCTGTTACCCCTTACATACACTACTGGAACTGTTAGGGAGACACATTCCTTTTAAGTCCTTCATTCAATTCATGTCTTTCTCCTTAAATAAAGCTCCAGCCATTCTCCTATTCCTTCTTCCTTATGTTCTCCTCTCCAGTCCAGACTGTTTCAATAGCATCCGGCGTGCGTCAAACATTTGTAATATTTTGCACAAAGCCAGCTGTTATTTTGGACGGGAATGGAAAAGAACACAACAACTTGGGTTGGAGCCACAGAGACGGTGATGATTCATTTTACAAGTTACCGGAATGTTCCAGGATTGCTTTGATGGTTTGACGGAAATCTAAACTTTTTTAATTGGAAAAAGAAAAAAGGTCTGATTTGAAACTACAGTATCACCTTGGCGTGACACAAACAAATAAAAGATTAGAGAGAGAAAGCGTACCAGGAAGGAACGTATTAAGATGACGGTTCTTTGATCATCTTAACCAGAGTGGACAAGGCCCCACAATAACAAACTGATTTCAGATCAGTTTCCAGGTGGGGAATGAAGGGAATGGAGTCAGCGATATGCTGCTAATGTAACACACATTTAACATAGCGGCGGCCTTCGTTTGTCTGAATTCATGGCCGGAAGAGAAGGATTTATGTCATTCCCGTTCAGACAAACACCTGTATCTGTATCGATGTGTAAGAAAAACGCTAAAGTAAAGTAAACGCTCCGTATTTAATTCAAGACAACTGTCTACATTGTCAAACAGGACCCTGTCGACTCCATGGTCACTCTCTCTACAGAGGTTACAGTGGAGGCTCAGTCAAAACAAACAAATGCGCTTTGCATAAGTTGTTCCATTCTTGCATGTGTGACACAATGTGAAATCATATCCCCACAATGTGAAATCATATCCCCACAATGTGAAATCATGTCCCCACAATGTGAAATCATATCCCCACAATGTGAAATCATATCCCCACAATGTGAAATCATATCCCCACAATGTGAAATCATATCCCCACAATGTGAAATCATATCCCCACAATGTGAAATCATATCCCCACAATGTGAAATCATATCCCCACAATGTGAAATCATATCCCCACAATGTGAAATCATATCCCCACAATGTGAAATCATATCCCCACAATGTGAAATCATATCCCCACAATGTGAAATCATATCCCCACAATGTGAAATCATATCCCCACAATGTGAAATCATATCCCCACAATGTGAAATCATATCCCCACAATGTGAAATCATATCCCCACAATGTGAAATCATATCCCCACAATGTGAAATCATATCCCCACAATGTGAAATCATAAACCACAATGTGAAATCATATCCCCACAATGTGAAATCATATCCCCACAATGTGAAATCATATCCCCACAATGTGAAATCATATCCCCACAATGTGAAATCATATCCCCACAATGTGAAATCATATCCCCACAATGTGAAATCATATCCCCACAATGTGAAATCATATCCCCACAATGTGAAATCATATCCCCACAATGTGAAATCATATCCCCATAATGTGAAATCATATCCCCACAATGTGAAATCATATCCCCATAATGTGAAATCATATCCCCACAATGTGAAATCATATCCCCACAATGTGAAATCATATCCCCACAATGTGAAATCATATCCCCACAATGTGAAATCATATCCCCATAATGTGAAATCATATCCCCACAATGTGAAATCATATCCCCACAATGTGAAATCATATCCCCACAATGTGAAATCATATCCCCACAATGTGAAATCATATCCCCACAATGTGAAATCATATCCCCATAATGTGAAATCATATCCCCACAATGTGAAATCATATCCCCACAATGTGAAATCATATCCCCACAATGTGAAATCATATCCCCACAATGTGAAATCATATCCCCACAATGTGAAATCATATCCCCACAATGTGAAATCATATCCCCACAATGTGAAATCATATCCCCACAATGTGAAATCATAAACCACAATGTGAAATCATATCCCCACAATGTGAAATCATATCCCCACAATGTGAAATCATATCCCCACAATGTGAAATCATATCCCCACAATGTGAAATCATATCCCCACAATGTGAAATCATATCCCCACAATGTGAAATCATATCCCCACAATGTGAAATCATATCCCCACAATGTGAAATCATATCCCCACAATGTGAAATCATATCCCCATAATGTGAAATCATATCCCCACAATGTGAAATCATATCCCCACAATGTGAAATCATATCCCCACAATGTGAAATCATATCCCCATAATGTGAAATCATATCCCCACAATGTGAAATCATATCCCCACAATGTGAAATCATATCCCCACAATGTGAAATCATAAACCACAATGTGAAATCATATCCCCACAATGTGAAATCATATCCCCACAATGTGAAATCATATCCCCACAATGTGAAATCATATCCCCACAATGTGAAATCATATCCCCACAATGTGAAATCATATCCCCACAATGTGAAATCATAAACCACAATGTGAAATCATATCCCCACAATGTGAAATCATAAACCACAATGTTAAATCATATCCCCACAATGTGAAATCATAAACCACAATGTTAAATCATATCCCCACAATGTGAAATCATAAACCACAATGTTAAATCATATCCCCACAATGTGAAATCATATCCCCACAATGTGAAATCATAAACCACAATGTGAAATCATATCCCCACAATGTGAAATCATATCCCCATAATGTGAAATCATATCCCCACAATGTGAAATCATATCCCCACAATGTGAAATCATATCCCCACAATGTGAAATCATATCCATAAACCACAATGTGAAATCATATCCCCACAATGTGAAATCATAAACCACAATGTGAAATCATATCCCCACAATGTGAAATCATAAACCACAATGTTAAATCATATCCCCACAATGTGAAATCATAAACCACAATGTTAAATCATATCCCCACAATGTGAAATCATAAACCACAATGTTAAATCATTCTCCATCTCAACATTCCCTCTGTTTCAACCAGGTGGAATTCATAGTCTAGTGGGTTGCCTATGGGTCCTATTTGACAGTTGTACTGCACATGGGCTTAGTTCAAAATATGTTCTTTCTGAAGACTGAGGGCCCATGGTGACTGTAGAGTACAGCTGAAATAGCTCTGGGTAGAAGTTACAGATCTAATATCATCAAATTGTAACTTTGGGGCAAACATTAAAGAAGAAAAACCCTGATCTTCCTTCAGTCAGTGTTCAGGGGTAACTTTATCCCACTGGTGAACTGTGTGCTCCAGGATGTAAACAATGTTTCCCATATGTGTCCTCTCCACCCTTTAAGACTCTTACCAGTCCCTATATGTTCCTCGGGACACTGGGTCACACTTCCACCACCATTTCGTCATCAGAAACCTACAGTAGCAGCAATCACTCATCCTAAGCAGGCCAGATAAGGAGGCCTCCATGGGGACTAATCAGGCCTGTTGCTCTCGCCACACTGAGGGTCCAACAACAAAGGACTCGTAATGGCCTCCTACTTCCCCGTATTAGTGCCCATTTAATATCCGGCCTGCCCTCTCGTTAGAGAGTCCTGGTGTGGAGCGGGCCCCAACACACCCTCCAGGCCCCCGGGGCCACTCTGGCACTTCCACCCCACGCTGGGAGCATATAATAGGGCTAGTTTGTAAAGGGGCCGGCCTCTGATCTGAGGTGCATCAATTTGCTGAGTAAGCAAGGCTTCTATTGTCTGGTTGTGTGTGGATAGCTATCTTGTGTGTGTGTGTGTGTGTGTGTGTGTGTGTGTGTGTGTGTGTGTGTGTGTGTGTGTGTGTGTGTGTGTGTGTGTGTGTGTGTGTGTGTGTGTGTGTGTGTGTGTGTGTGTGTGTACAGTATCTAAGCATCTGTGAGTGTTAGTGTTTCTGTATCTATTCTCAATCGTGTGTTTGGATGAGTAATTGCTAAATAAAGCCGCCGTTGCCTGGAAAAGATCTTCCCTCCACTTCTTCAGTAAAACAACGACATACCAACACACAGAGAACGCTAAAGGCTTGAGGCTGTTGATCCTGACGGTGCGCTGTGTGTTAACTAAGCCATGAAAATGTCATGGGGGCAATCTGACGTGGACAGGCCCCATTCAGGCCGTGGCAGTGAAAGCCCTTTAGGGGTGAATAATGAATACAATACGGGCTGTCAAGCCTCCCATAGACCCCCAATAAACAATACCCACAAAGACCCAGCCGTCTTAATAGCGTGAGGGACTGATACCCATTGGGGACGCAGTGCTGGACTGGAGGAGCATCCATCCACTTGCACTGTCAGTCACAACTCCGACAACTGTGTCAAGGGTGGGATCCGATTAGGTTCCTGTAGCTAAGAACTCCCATGAGTGAATTTGATTGGTAGACAGCATGAGGACACAGTGCTGGAGCATCCACTGACACTGTCACTATCGCCCTCCGACAACTCTCCCACTGGTGTCAGCGGTGGGATCCGCAAAGCCTGGTTTAACCAGACTGACCGCTGTATTCACCTTGAGTAAACCAGGATATTGTAGTCGAAAACTCCACAAGTAACCAGGCTAGCGGTCGGTTACTGTAGCCGAGAGCTCCACAAATAAATGAATCTGATTGGTCAATGGCACAGGGAAATGTGTTGAACACAATACAAATTGAGAATGTCTGGATTTATAGCTTTCGGTGAGGGCAAACAAAAATCTCTGCTTTCACTTATGAAGCGGTTGGGTTTTATTTTATTGAACGGTAAGAGAGGGGAGCATTGGGGACTAGAAATGGGTTTTATTTTATTGAACAGTAAGAGAGGGGAGCATTGGGGACTAGAAATGGGTTATATTTTATTGAACGGTAAGAGAGGGGAGCATTGGGGACTAGAAATGGGTTTTATTTTATTGAACGGTAAGAGAGGGGAGCATTGGGGACTAGAAATGGGTTTTATTTTATTGAACGGTAAGAGAGGGGAGCATTGGGGACTAGAAATGGGTTTTATTTTATTGAACGGTAAGAAAGGGGAGCATTGGGGACTAGAAATGGGTTTTATTTTATTGAACGGTAAGAGAGGGGAGCATTGGGGACTAGAAATGGGTTTTATTTTATTGAACGGTAAGAGAGGGGAGCATTGGGGACTAGAAATGGGTTTTATTTTATTGAACGGTAAGAGAGGGGAGCATTGGGGACTAGAAATGGGTTTTATTTTATTGAACGGTAAGAAAGGGGAGCATTGGGGGACTAGAAATGGGTTTTATTTTATTGAACGGTAAGAGAGGGGAGCATTGGGGACTAGAAATGGGTTTTATTTTATTGAACGGTAAGAGAGGGGAGCATTGGGGACTAGAAATGGGTTTTATTTTATTGAATGGTAAGAAAGGGGAGCATTGGGGACTAGAAATGGGTTTTATTTTATTGAACGGTAAGAGAGGGGAGCATTGGGGACTAGAAATGGGTTTTATTTAACTGTTGGAGCATTGGAGCAGTTTTTCCTTTTTCACAGTCAATTCCAGACAGAGAATCACTGTGCTGAGATTCGTGCTTCCTTTTGCCAGACCAAAGTTTATCTGATAACCTCAAGGTGAACTATGGGTACTGTGGTAAATCTTTGGATAAATCCTGCCCTCTATCTGATCCTGATCAAACTTAACCAAGACCTCATCACATCGACGGGAAGTTGGAAACCAAACTGTGTAAAACAATTGCTCAACCCTTCGCAAAACCCCGGTGCAACCCCAGCGTCAACACAACCTTCAAAACCAATGATAATACTGTTCCACTCTGTTTTCCACAGTTGGACAACCAGCCGTATTACTTAACAGTGTGTCTTCTCCACCTAGCCCAGCAATGGACATCAACAAACGGCTCTTGGACTGCACAGAGCCGACGTAGATCGGAAAGAGGCGAGACGGATCTCTCTAAACAACGGCTCTCTCCCATCTCCCTTCTCTTGTCAAATATCACCTGCGGTCTATTTGGGCTGGGTTGCTTTGGTTTCTATGAGAGCGATTCAAAGGGATTTTCTGAACTCATATATTTTGGCAGGCTCTTTTCCCCTTGCCTGAGGGCCTGGCTGAGAAGGCCAAGTTGTCAACTAAGACACTGAGACGGCGGCGTACGGCGCTATGCTAACTAAACCAACACTTATCATAACTGTGGTTTACACTAATCCAGCAGTCTGCAATTAAGATGGGCCTACACACACACACACAGGCACGCACGCACGCACGCACGCACGCACACACACACACACACACACACACACACACACACACACACACACACACACACACACACACACACACACACACACACACACACACACACACACACACACACACACACACACACACACACACGCTCACAACGCCTGCGTCTCCTAATGAAGATATTAACCTGTCATATTAGTCACAAAAGAGAGGTGACAGGCAGTTTCTGTTACAGAGATGACTGGCTGGATTTGGAGGGAAAATATAAAATAAACAGTGTTTGAAGATGAATGGGGTTAGTGTTAGCAAGGCCCTTAGGGCAGGGAAAGGTAGGGTACGTTTCCTGTCTTGTCTCCTCTGATTCTGACTGGAAGAGCCAGACATGTGGGGATATCCCCTCTAACACCATCTCTGTGACTCGTTATGTAATGAACACGGCCCGAACAATGCATAGTTTCACACCAATTATTTTTTGGGGGGAGGGTCCTCTTGTTTTTTTTTCATACAGTTCAAGTCGGAAGTTTACATACACTTAGGTTGGAGTCATTAAAACTCGTTAAAAATGTCTTATTAACAAACTATAGTTTTGGCAAGTCGGTTAGGACATTTGTGCATGACGCAAGGAATTTTTCCAACTATTGTTTACAGACAAGAGTATTTCACTATTCACTGTATCACAATTCCAGTGGGTCAGAAGTTTACATACACTAAGTTAACTGTGCTTTTAAACAGCTTGGAAAATTCCAGAAAAATGTCATGGCTTTAGATGCTTCTGATAGGCTAATTGGCATCATTTGAGTCAATTGGAGGTGTACCTGTGAATGTACAGTGGGGAAAAAAATATTTAGTCAGCCACCAATTGTGCAAGTTCTCCCACTTAAAAAGATGAGAGAGGCCTGTAATTTTCATCATAGGTACACTTCAACTATGACAGACAAAATGAGAAAAAAAATCCTGAAAATCACATTGTAGGATTTTTTATGAATCCTAGTCAGCAGACGAACCATGGATGAGAGACAGCTAGTAATGTCTTTTTAGTTGGCTAATTGGGTTATGTTTGGTTTTTATGGTGTTGTTCATTTCCTGTCTAAAATGCACTTGTTGTGAGTCACTCTGGTTTGGAGTGTTATGCTAAATCACTAACAAGTGATGCAAATAGGTCAGCAACATAATGTCCCCAAAGTCTTTAGTCTACAAGTCACCTCTTGAGATAATGCTCGTATAACTATAGTACTGTTCAGTTTAATCAATGGCCTCCTTGGGATTTTTCAGATCCATAAATCAGAACACGCAGCATGTCAAATAATGGCCTTGTTTCTCACTATCTGGCCCAGAGTGGTGTCACGTATATCGTAAATCCTTACTTGAACGTACGACTAATTGACAACGAGGGACGTCTTTAGAGATCAGGGACCTAGAACGAGCATGCACGGTAATATCATTATGATCATAGCCAAGAAGAAGTGAATATGTGATGAATAACTGATTGAATGAATGTGCTATCTAGAACCTAAAATGGTTATTTCACTGTCTCCATAGGAGAACCCTTTGAAAAGCCCTTTTTGATTCCAGGTAGAACCCTAATGGGTTCCATGTAGAATCCTTTCCCCAGAGGTTTCTGCATGGAACCCAAAAGGGTTCTACCTGGAACGAAAAAGGGCTTTTCAAAGGGTTCTCCTATGGAGACAGTGAAAGAACCATTTTGGAAGCCTTTTTGAGTGTAAAGTAAAGTAATATGGTAAAACCCTCTCTAGTCTAATCTCTCCACTATTCAATAAACCAGCTCCACTTCTCTCCTAGCCTCATTAGTGATTATAGCACTAGGGGCCATTGTCACCAGGTGCGTGAACGTTAACCTTTTCGCGCTACCCCCAACCACGACCCCCTGGGTCTTCTACCACCGCAGAAATGTGGCGTGACGCTTCTCGGGGGACCGAGGAGAACCGGGGGCTTTCCTTCCCTGCCTCGCTGCCTGCCTGCTGCAGATGTCGTTAGCATGTGTCACCTCCTGCCGATTTACCGCCGTCCCCGCTCTGGCCTTAACAAGTTTTCACGCTGCTTTTTTGGAAGGCAAGTCCACCGCAACTGATTTTTTTTTTCAATAGAAAGGCATGAAAATGACTTCAGTTTGGGTAAAACGGGAGGAGAGGAGAGATGGTGGTGTGGTGGAACGGGAGGAGAGGAGAGATGGTGGTGTGGTGGAACGGGAGGAGAGGAGAGATGGTGGTGTGGTGGAACGGGAGGAGAGGAGAGATGGTGGTGTGGTGGAACGGGAGGAGAGGAGAGATGGTGGTGTGGTGGAACGGGAGGAGAGGAGAGATGGTGGTGTGGTGGAACGGGAGGAGAGGAGAGATGGTGGTGTGGTGAAACGGGAGGAGAGGAGAGATGGTGGTGTGGTGGAACGGGAGGAGAGGAGAGATGGTGGTGTGGTGGAACGGGAGGAGAGGAGAGATGGTGGTGTGGTGGAACGGGAGGAGAGGAGAGATGGTGGTGTGGTGGAACGGGAGGAGAGGAGAGATGGTGGTGTGGTGGAACGGGAGGAGAGGAGAGATGGTGGAGTGGTGGAACGGGAGGAGAGGAGAGATGGTGGTGTGGTGGAACGGGAGGAGAGGAGAGATGGTGGTGTGGTGGAACGGGAGGAGAGGAGAGATGGTGGTGTGGTGGAACGGGAGGAGAGGAGAGATGGTGGTGTGGTGGAACGGGAGGAGAGGAGAGATGGTGGTGTGGTGGAACGGGAGGAGAGGAGAGATGGTGGTGTGGTGGAACGGGAGGAGAGGAGAGATGGTGGTGTGGTGGTGGTGGTGTGGTGGAACGGGAGGAGAGGAGAGATGGTGGTGTGGTGGAACGGGAGGAGAGGAGAGATGGTGGTGTGGTGGAACGGGAGGAGAGGAGAGATGGTGGTGTGGTGGAACAGGAGGAGAGGAGAAATGGTGGTGTGGTGGAACGGGAGGAGAGGAGAGATGGTGGTGTGGTGGAGAAGAAGAAGAGATGTGCCAGATAAAGAGAGGGAGGGAAGGAGGAGGGAAGGGGTGTAGATTCTCTGCTATACGCTATGCTCTGCAGGCGGACTGCTTTCTCCTTCCCTGCAAACTAAAGCCTTGTGTTTTCCATATCCCACTGAGTGTGTTAAGTTACCTCTCCTTTCACAGGGCATTCAGGTCTGGGATATTTAACTTGCCTGATCTCTTGTAGCTCTTTTAACAATCAGTCAATTAGTGCAAAGAGTCTCGGGGGGCAGATTTGGTCGCGGCACAGGGTGCAATAAAAGACATGGTTAAACCAACTCAATGGCCCTGGATGGTGGCTTGCAGCTTGGTGCTTAGTTATGGTCTTTATTGTTGGCTGGCTCTCGATTGTAACCTAACTTGGGGAGTATTCAATGAACCTAAACGTGTTTAGGAGGACATTCGATTGAATTGAAATGACTTGTGCCAAAGTTCTCAACCCCTTGATTCAGCCGCAAACTATGCCTGTTTTTCCAGTCATTTGAATCACACTAAAGCACTAACACAAACTGTGGATTCCAATGCATCTGGACAATTGAGTTACAACTACTTTCATAACAACAATATACTGATATTACATCAACATCCCTCTGTAAACTGGCCTACATGAAATTTGTCAAAAGATTAATCTCTCTCGAACACACACACACACACACACACACACACACACACACACACACACACACACACACACACACACACACACACACACACACACACACACACACACACACACACACACACACACACAGATTATGAGTTACAGGTTCTGTGTGTGTAGAGCTGTGCTCGGAGCATCTGGAGTCAGTGTAAATAGAGAGAGACTTGTGCTGTCAGAGCGCTGCCGTCGGGGAGGCATTTGCACTGTCTCAGCTCAGACACTTAAGATAAAAAACCAACCTATAGCTACTAAACATTGTGCCTGTTCTCCTGGGCCTCCGGGGCAGACTTCTTCACACGCATGCAGACTTCTTCGCTCATTGAAATGAGGGATGAGAGAGGGGGCAGAAGGGTGGAGGAGGGGAGCGTATTTGACTCCCTGCCGCACGTCTAGTGCTGTCTCTCGTGGTGAGAAGTGGGACCTAGCAGGAAGCAGCAAAATCGTAAATTAGTAGCCTGCGGCCCTCCTCCTCTTTCCCTCCCTTGTTATTTTTCTCCCCACCTGTCTCTCGTCCCTCTCTCCTTTGCAGGATGACGCCACTCTCTCCAGAATTCCACGTCTTACATTTTTTTCCGGTTTGTGTTTTATTGTGTGTGTACACGTTGTTGCGCACGCGTCTTCGAGAGCGTGTGTCTCTGCTGCACAGTATGACTGTGTGTGGAGGAATTCACTTCTCGCCACGGCCCGTCATTCTGCACCACTGTTTGAAGCCTTCAAAGCCTCAGCATGGATGCTTAGGACGGCTAATGGGGTGTAAAGCCAGCGCTTCTGCCCCGGCTCAGGCGTTGTTCTTGGACGGGGCAGCGGAGAGAGAGAGAGAGCACAGTGTGGAAGATGAGCTCACACTGAGACACTCTGCCAGGTCTAGGCCAGCTAGCCAGAGAAACTCACATCAGGACACTAATACGGAACGGTAATGTTCTTGAGTCAAATACAGTGATGAATTGATGATGCTGTTCCACTGTTTAAGTGAGAGGGAGAAGGGAAGGTCATAATGATTTTGTAATGGGATCCCTCCACAAATGGGCATACACAGACCATATTACAGTAGCATATTTTGGGTTCTTTACAACGTCTACGGTACATATTTCATGAATATGTCTGCTGGATGATTCTTAAATCATGGTACATCAATCAATACATCTGGCAAAACCCAGATAAAAAAAAAATATATAGGACCAGGTAGAGGTCTTTTACGGGCCTGATCAAAAAACATCTGTTAGCTTTCTAGGACCAGGAAGAGGTATTTTACGGGCCTGATCAAAAAACATCTGTTAGCTTTCTAGGACCAGGAAGAGGTCTTTTACGGGCCTGATCAAAAAACATCTGTTAGCTTTCTAGGACCAGGAAGAGGTCTTTTACGGGCCTGATCAAAAAACATCTGTTAGCTTGTTAGGACCAGGAAGAGGTCTTTTACGGGCCTGATCAAAAAACATCTGTTAGCTTTCTAGGACCAGGAAGAGGTCTTTTACGGGCCTGATCAAAAAACATCTGTTAGCTTGCTAGGACCAGGTAGAGGTCTTTTACGGGCCTGATCAAAAAACATCTGTTAGCTTTCTAGGACCAGGAAGAGGTCTTTTACGGGCCTGATCAAAAAACATCTGTTAGCTTTCTAGGACCAGGAAGAGGTCTTTTACGGGCCTGATCAAAAAACATCTGTTAGCTTGTTAGGACCAGGAAGAGGTCTTTTACGGGCCTGATCAAAAAACATCTGTTAGCTTTCTAGGACCAGGAAGAGGTCTTTTACGGGCCTGATCAAAAAACATCTGTTAGCTTGCTAGGACCAGGTAGAGGTCTTTTACGGGCCTGATCAAAAACATCTGTTAGCTTTCTAGGACCAGGAAGAGGTCTTTTCAGGGCCTGATCAAAAAACATCTGTTAGCTTTCTAGGACCAGGTAGAGGTCTTTTCAGGGCCTGATCAAAAAACATCTGTTAGCTTTCTAGGACCAGGAAGAGGTCTTTTCAGGGCCTGATCAAAAAACATCTGTTAGCTTTCTAGGACCAGGTAGAGGTCTTTTCAGGGCCTGATCAAAAAACATCTGTTAGCTTTCTAGGACCAGGTAGAGGTCTTTTCAGGGCCTGTGTAGCCTAAGACTCAAGCTATAGAAGAACAAGTCGCTTACTGCAACACTGGGGGAGAAACACAATGGCGTGGTTACTCTACAAGTATTTGCACAAGCACTCCGAATTATAAAGAGAGAAGACCAATGACTTTGACATATTTCTGAGGGGTTGCTTATTATTATGCTAAAAATGGAAACCAGCAGATATTCATATCCAATGACAACGATCGATGGTTATATTCTTTGTTAAAGTGTAACCACACCAGCTGGTTCTTTCCACACAGATTGTTTCTGACACTGATGGAGCTGGCATGTTGTTTCTGAACCGGCTCCCAGAACCGCAGTTACCACAGAACACTGCCATGTTATAATGCCCCTTGCGCAGTACCCACCCCCTGCCCCTCGCCCCACTGGAATTCTGGGAAACCCGCAGCACACACCAACCATTGGATCACTCCAGTTCTAATTGCCGCTTTGGAACAGTAGTTCCTGGAGTTTTTTCCCCGGAACTTTACTTTAATCGAAATTACAGCGTCAGGTCTCCGTAACCGATTCTGGCTCTTCTGACTTATGGAGGAAGGATACAGGGGGGCGTTGAGATGGGGGTAAATAGCCCCTCAGATTCTGAAACCCAGAAACCCCAAACCTTGTTGTAATTAACTCATCAGGAGTGGGCCAATTAGGGAACCTGGACTGGGGTTTTCAGAGCAGAGTTTACGGGGGCTGACAAACGTTGAGAGTTTGTTTCAAAGCGTTGCGCAACAATTGTCCAGATTCACAAATGGTAATGTCACAATGGAGGAAGTCCTACATTACCACTAAATAATGATTACAAGCTCAGCAAGGTTCTCTAATTGCTGAAACAGAACAGTTTGGAACCTGAGGTGGCCTTGAGCACACACACAAAAGGTCCAAGGTTTCAAAAATGTCCAACTTTGTGGAAAGAGAAGCAAATGGGCAAAGAAGTAATTGCTGCATTGTTTGAGTGGAAACGCTGAGGAGCCAGGAGTCAGAACAGTTGATGATTTGAGGATTTCAGTCCCCCAGATCAGAGGATCATTATTTGTAATGTCTCATTTCAAAGTCTGATTTATTCAGGTGAAAGACATTGGCTGGGGTAAAAGTTCATCTCTGTTGACAACCTTTGGGAAGGAAGCTGGTGAACGATGCTACAGAGGCAACAGAGTGGCTACATTGTGATCAAATGTTTTTCCCCAACCAAAAAATGTTAAAGTACTGTATTGAGCCCTGGTAGAAAGATGGATGGCGATGCATGGCGACTGAGTAATGGTTCATCAACAGGAAGTCTCTGCAATACGCAGACTGCGATCCCAAGTGTGATTAAACCCTTAGGTCTTCTTTGGGTAACTTTGGTGTTTAGCACCTGCTCAAAGCCAATGGAAGTGCTGATCATAACGGTATGTTTCTGTCCTTTCTTTAAACAGAGTATCTGAAGGAAATTATCTGAGGTGAAATGTGCTTGTTTGACCAGAACAGAACAAGGAAGTGACAGAGTGGATAGAATCTCTCAAAGGATAAAGGTGAACCGTATCAGGAAACACAACAGAACTCCAAAAACATCCTGTTCCTGTCAGATAGCCTATGACATGCCCCAGATTTTACCTATACGATTTCTATTGGCTCCCTGCTACCACTCCTCGGGCCTGCTTGGCTGCTGAGCGCTAGTTCAGAGCCATCAAACAAAATGTAAGTGGTTGTGTCATTTGTGTCAAGAATAATATTACCTTAAATGTTCTATTGATTCTGTAGATTTTATGGTATTGTTTGCTCTGGCAGGGGACTCGCGGATTGAAACCAATTGTGTTCGGTGGGCCAGGAAAATTAACCGTAATTATTGTCAATGGACCACTTAAACATAATCTATTGAAACTGACTTAGAATTAATTCTCTGACATCCTGGGGTGGAAAATTTTTTTTGTCTCGAAAAATTGCAGCTGATATACTGAGCACTAAAAACTAGGCCTGCAACAACCAATCTAGGCTATTTGGTATTAAAAAACGAAGATGCATTTTAGATATGCGTGTCAATCAAGCATGCTGTTGTCTTTTTGCTTGGTCATCATTGTGCGTGTGCCATCAACCAACTTTCATCATTTTCACTGTTCCAGTATCCATCTCCTGTCAACATTTGTCTATTGTCATACAGGGGGAGTGACCAATCTAAACAGGCCAGAAAAAAAGAGGTGTAATTTCCGACTAAGGTCAAAGAGCCACGGTGCAGAGGTGCAGCCCAAACACTTACCTCCACTGTTATTCTATTTCTTAATCCAACTCCAATCTGTTTCTGTCACTGTTTGTTATTGGGGCTCTGAGCTCACTTCAATTTCCCGCCCGTCGCCTTGACAACACCTCCCCTTCGCGGAAACCAGATACTGTATCTCGTGGAAACGTGTCTCGCTTCGTCCCCAGATAAATAAACGGTCGTCGACGAGGAGCCCAGGACGCCATAGGGCCCCGATATCAAGGGATGGTGTCACAATCCTTCTCAAGCACCCTCCCTCTCTCTATCTGGCACCTAACAATGACCACATATACCCTGGACCTCAATATCTCACAACACCCCAAGAGGGCAGGGCAAGACAGGAGGGAGTTAAGGCCCCTATACTGTCAGGGTCACGGTCAAGGTCAGAATGGCTAATGTTGCAGCTCCTACATGCCACAACCACAGTACTCTACCACATGAGTACCATACGACCGGCCCAGCTCCATCCCTCTCTCCATCCCTCTCTCTCCTCAGAGAAGATGGGAGACAGGAACATGGGCTCTTATGGATCATCCCTCATCCCTACCCCAGCTTTCATCTCCGGCCAGCACCCTGTCCTCCTAGCAGCCTCCGGGAGAAAATATGAGGAGTCCTTGGAAAAATGAAAAAAGAGAGGGAAACATTCCCGAATCCCAAGGTTCTTAGAGGCGGAAAGAAGGGAGGTCATTCCTCCTGTTCCTGCTGCTTTAGATGTAGCCTACCTCTGGATATCCACTGGATATGTAGCGGAAGGAGGGAATGATTGAGATTCTGGATTGTACATTTCATGTGGAGGGGGAGGACCATGATTGAGACCAAGGCCAAGATTCAAACAAACACGGATTAAAGACCTGTGCACATGGACTTTTAAATGTGACATCCACAGCGCTTACGGGATCTCCGTCCCGAACGTCTGGGAAAATGCTTTCACAAGTCAATCGCAGTGCGTAGGCCGTTAATCTGCGTCGGTTTGAATCCCGGCCCAACTGTCTCTCTCCGTCTCTGTCTATCATTTTGGACTTTTTCATCTTTCATCTCAGGTCAAGTGGTTCATGGCTCAAAGAAAATAATCAACCTTCCTGGAGGGAACATATTAGAAATGTATTTCCACTGGAGACCCGGAGACCCTGACGCAGAATCCTCTCATAAAACTAATATTAGCAGAAATGACGCCATTTCCTTATCGCCCTCATAATTAGGGCCCATTTGTTGGCTTTGTCATGTTCCAGTGCTAGATAGAACGTTTGTTGTTAGAAGCAGGAAGGGACCTATACAGGAACCTAATGGCCTTGTCAGATGGGGATGGGGGGCTCATACGAACGACTCACACAGCTGCACACACACACATGCACGCGCGCACAAAAACGCACACACGCACACACGCACGCACACGCACGCACGCACGCACGCACACACACACACACACACACACACACACACACACACACACACACACACACACACTGTCTCTCTCATATACACATTTCTGTCAGACCCCCAGACAGCAGTGGCAATGTGAGAAAAGGAGGCTATTTAAAGCTCTTACCGGTAACTTGCTGAGTCAAGAGCCCAGCAGCTATCTCTATAATGGGCCCATAATGGACCATCAGGGCTGAGTCAAGAGCCCAGCAGCTCTCTCTATAATGGACCGTCAGGACTGAGTCAAGAGCCCAGCAGCTATCTCTGTAATGGACCGTCAGGGCTGAGTCAAGAGCCCAGCAGCTATCTCTATAATGGACCGCCAGGGCTGAGTCAAGAGCCCAGCAGCTCTCTCTATAATGGACCGTCAGGGCTGAGTCAAGAGCCCAGCAGCTCTCTCTATAATGGACCGTCAGGGCTGAGTCATGAGCCCAGCAGCTATCTCTATAATGGACCATCAGGGCTGAGTCAAGAGCCCAGCAGCTCTCTCTATAATGGACCATCAGGGCTGAGTCAAGAGCCCAGCAGCTCTCTCTATAATGGACCATCAGGACTGAGTCAAGAGCCCAGCAGCTCTCTCTATAATGGACCATCAGGGCTGAGTCAAGAGCCCAGCAGCTCTCTCTATAATGGACCATCAGGGCTGAGTCAAGAGCCCAGCAGCTCTCTATAATGGACCATCAGGGCTGAGTCAAGAGCCCAGCAGCTCTCTATAATGGACCGTCAGGGCTGAGTCAAGAGCCCAGCAGCTCTCTCTATAATGGACCATCAGGGCTGAGTCAAGAGCCCAGCAGCTCTCTCTATAATGGACCATCCGGGCTGAGTCAAGAGCCCAGCAGCTCTCTCTATAATGGACCATCAGGGCTGAGTCAAGAGCCCAGCAGCTCTCTCTATAATGGACCATCAGGGCTGAGTCAAGAGCCCAGCAGCTCTCTCTATAATGGACCATCAGGGCTGAGTCAAGAGCCCAGCAGCTCTCTCTATAATGGACCATCAGGGCTGAGTCAAGAGCCCAGCAGCTATGTCTATAATGGACCATCAGGGCTGAGTCAAGAGCCCAGCAGCTCTCTCTATAATGGACCGTCAGGGCTGAGTCATGAGCCCAGCAGCTCTCTCTATAATGGACCATCAGGGCTGAGTCAAGAGCCCAGCAGCTATGTCTATAATGGACCATCAGGGCTGAGTCAAGAGCCCAGCAGCTCTCTCTATAATGGACCGTCAGGGCTGAGTCATGAGCCCAGCAGCTCTCTCTATAATGGACCATCAGGGCTGAGTCAAGAGCCCAGCAGCTCTCTCTATAATGGACCATCAGGGCTGAGTCAAGAGCCCAGCAGCTCTCTCTATAATGGACCATCCGGGCTGAGTCAAGAGCCCAGCAGCTCTCTCTATAATGGACCATCCGGGCTGAGTCAAGAGCCCAGCAGCTCTCTCTATAATGGACCATCAGGGCTGAGTCAAGAGCCCAGCAGCTCTCTCTATAATGGACCATCCGGGCTGAGTCAAGAGCCCAGCAGCTCTCTCTATAATGGACCATCAGGGCTGAGTCAAGAGCCCAGCAGCTCTCTCTATAATGGACCATCCGGGCTGAGTCAAGAGCCCAGCAGCTCTCTCTATAATGGACCATCAGGGCTGAGTCAAGAGCCCAGCAGCTCTCTCTATAATGGACCATCCGGGCTGAGTCAAGAGCCCAGCAGCTCTCTCTATAATGAACCATCAGGGCTGAGTAAGCAGGGGCTCACTGTTCTACCCTTCTCTTCCCGGCTGGAAACCAAGCGTATTTAATCACCTCCATTGTCCCAGAGGAAACAAAGAGAGGGAAGGGGTTAATGGGCCAGGGGAGTGTCAGGCACACAGGGATGTGGAGCTTATTCTCACCGACTGGTTCTCTCTCCGTTTCTCTCTTTCTTTTTCTCTTTCTCTCTCTTGACTTCCTCTCCCTCTCTTTCTTAATGATGTGTGTACGTGTGTGTGAGTTTGTGGGGGATGAGAAGAGAGAGGTATGGGCTCCTCTCCTCCACCTCCTGTCTGTCTTGTGAGACCTAATGGGTGATGGATTAACCCATGGATCACCCCTGGCAAATTGAGATGACCTCGCAAACTTTCCCCTGAGTGCCTTCTCAGCAGTACGCATTCCATCCCACACACACTGGTCGCAAACGCACCCAAAAACACCCAAACACACACACACCCAATCCCACAAATACAAAGACACACTTGCACACACACATTCATCTTCTCTCTCTCTCCTCTCTCATACTCTGTCTCTCTCTACCTTTCTCTCCCTCTCTCTCTCTCTCTGGGTGTCAATCTCTCTCCATCTTCACCAGTACCATTCCTGCTTTATTTACTATAGAACTAAAACAAATAGACAAGTTGCGTCTCTAGAAAACAAGGATAGAAATTGGAAGTCTGACAGTCATGTGCATTTATTATTTTTAGTCCTATCACAACCTGACCCTGAGACCTCTGCTGCCTAAATACACACACACAAACACAAACACACAATACACACACACACACACACACACACACACACACACACACACACACACACACACACACACACACACACACACACACACACACACACACACACACACACACACACACACACACACACACACACACACACACACACACACACACACACGCGGAACACTCTTTGTGACCTGCGTCCATGGTGACAGTGATAGAATCCTAGGCTGCAATGCTTGTGGCCACCCACCGTCCAAGCTCCTGGTTCCTGACATATATGGGAAAGACAAAGATAAATCACCTTCACCCACTTTACTCATCCTACATCAACTCCAGGGATACATTATTTTTGGCCATCGCATGTTTGACTAACTGTCTCTTGTTTGATCTGCCACAGGTGTTCTGCTAGACCAGAAGTTCAGAAGTTTCCCGGAACCACAGATCTAGGATCAGATTACCCCAGCTCAAATCCTAACTTTGACCATTAGAAGGATGAAAAATATATCAATTAGGGACAACTTTAAACTACTCCAAGATTTGCAACCCCCTCAGACGTCAGCAGCAGTACCGGAGGAAGACAGATGGGGGCGCTCTGTCCAACATGTCCTACACTGCAGGGGGATTTGGTACGTGTAGTAACTTCATGCACACATTAATCATACATAACTCTACGCCTATAGACTATAGACTGGGCCCCGCTTTGGGTGCAATGTGCTCATTCTCACTGTAGGTGGTCCTGTCGACGAGAGGAGGGGGACTTGAGCCAGCTGCGTTGCTACACCAAGGGTCTCACCTTGAACCACTCTCATCGAAGCACACACACACACACACACATTTTGCTCTGTGTCTGCGTTTTATTGCTGCTGTTGTTGCTGTAACAGCCCAACACTCTAGAATAAAAGGAGTTGATGTGAGTTGTAATTGGCCTTGCCAAGTTTCTCATTTTAAATGTTCACAGACATGGATACTGTAGTGTCGCTAGAAGAATACGGAGCTTTAGGGCTTGTTGGTGCAGTGCATTGCCTTCCCCAATAGGCTAGAAAATACAGATACCCAGGAAAATAATAACACACTTCAAGCCTTTTATTGCCCTCTACCTTATGTACTGTCATATCATACACAGAATGAACCATAGGGTACTGAATTAGCTGACCAGTGAAGACTCAATACCTCTCTCTCTCTCTCTCTCTCTCTCTCTCTCTCTCTCTCTCTCTTCTCTCTCTCTCTTTCTCTTTTGCTCTCCCTCCCTCTCTCACTCTCACTCTCTCTCTCTCACTCACTCTCACTCTCTCTCTCTCTCTCTCTCTCTCTCTCTCTCTCTCTCTCTCTCTCACTCTCTCTCTCTCTCTCTCTCTCTCTCTCTCTCTCTCGTCCTCTCTCTCCCTCTCCCTCCTTCTCTCTCATTGTTGTATATTTGCCTTGGCTCCTAGCACTTGCCCACGGCCCGGTAACCACCACACAGAGGTGCTGAGGTCATCATGTGTGATCCTCCACAGTACCCCTGGCCTCAGGAGCAGGTCACACACACTGCTGACTGGAGCTACTACGAGAGAGAGAGAGAGACACACACACACACACGCACGCACGCACGCACGCACGCACGCACGCACGCACGCACGCACACACACACACACACACACACACACACACACACACACACACACACACACACACACACACACACACACACACACACACACACACACACACACACACACACACACACACTCCTCCCCATGTATTTGTCTACCCTGTTGACTGCTCTCTTTACGACCCCTGTTAAAAACCCAGTGACACTTTAACAAGCGAGAAAACCTCGCCCTGTCTATTACTGTAATGAATCAGAGAAACTGTTCAACAAGGGCCTCTTGCCACACAGGGAGAAGCCCTGACGACTTCACGGTTCACAGAAATGCCCCAAGTAAGCACTCTAATGCCGGGTAAAGTACACAATTATGAGTGTGGCTTTTCCAACCAGGTTGAGGGTTAAAGAAAGACGTCCAGTTGTACACTGCTAAGTAATGGAATGTGATAGGGATGGGAATAGGGGCGATGCCACAGGGGAAGCTCATCCTGGATGGGACTACCGTAGAGCAACAGCAGCAGGTCTCTCCAGTCCACATACAAAATTTCTGGGTACTGTTGAGGCTCTGTGATGTCTGTGGGTTTTGTCTGTCTACTCCCTGGAGGCACATGGTATGTGGCACTACAGCCTCTGCCGTGCAGCTCACATGGGCTCTGTAGTACAGCTTACATGGCCTCTGTAGTACAGCTCACATGGGCTCTGTAGTACAGCTTACATGGCCTCTGTAGTACAGCTTACATGGCCTCTGTAGTACAGCTTACATGGCCTCTGCAGTACAGCTTACATGGCCTCTGCAGTACAGCTCACATGGGCTCTGCCGTACAGCTCACATGGGCTCTGCCCTACAGCTCACATGGGCTCTGCCGTACAGCTCACATGGGCTCTGCCGTACAGCTCACATGGGCTCTGCCCTACAGCTCACATGGGCTCTGCCGTACAGCTCACATGGGCTCTGCCGTACAGCTCACATGGCCTCTGCCGTACAGCTCACATGGCCTCTGTAGTACAGCTCACATGGGCTCTGCCCTACAGCTCACATGGCCTCTGTAGTACAGCTCACATGGGCTCTGCCCTACAGCTCACATGGGCTCTACCGTACAGCTCACATGGGCTCTGCCGTACAGCTCACATGGGCTCTGCCCTACAGCTCACATGGCCTCTGTAGTACAGCTCACATGGGCTCTGCCGTACAGCTCACATGGGCTCTACCGTACAGCTCACATGGGCTCTGCCGTACAGCTCACATGGGCTCTGTAGTACAGCTCACATGGGCTCTGCCGTACAGCTCACATGGGCTCTGCCGTACAGCTCACATGGCCTCTGTGGTACAGCTCACATGGGCTCTGCCGTACAGCTCACATGGGCTCTGCCGTACAGCTCACATGGGCTCTGCCGTACAGCTCACATGGGCTCTGCCGTACAGCTCACATGGGCTCTGCCGTACAGATCACATGGGCTCTGCTGTACAGCTCACATGGCCTCTGTAGTACAGCTCACATGGGCTCTGCCGTACAGCTCACATGGCCTCTGTAGTACAGCTCACATGGGCTCTGCCGTACAGCTCACATGGGCTCTGCCCTACAGCTCACATGGGCTCTGTAGTACAGCTCACATGGGCTCTGCCCTACAGCTCACATGGCCTCTGTAGTACAGCTCACATGGCCTCTGTAGTACAGCTCACATGGGCTCTGCCGTACAGCTCACATGGGCTCTGCCCTACAGCTCACATGGGCTCTGTAGTACAGCTCACATGGGCTCTGCCGTACAGCTCACATGTCCTCTGCCGTACAGCTCACATGTCCTCTGCCGTACAGCTCACATGGGCTCTGTAGTACAGCTCATATGGGCTCTGTAGTACAGCTCATATGGGCTCTGTAGTACAGCTCATATGGGCTCTGTAGTACAGCAATGCCACTGTTTCAACAACCTGGGACATGGAAAGTAGCCCTATCATGAGTTATAGCCAATGAATTGGTTGTTAAGATACAGCTCTTTTGGAATAGTCTGCACATTGTTGCCATTCTTTGGGGTAAAGAGCAACAACATAATATCAAACCAAAGAGCATATAATGTACTAGTTAATTGCTGCTTGATCATGCAGACGGTGTGCTCATTCTGTGGTCAGGGTGTCATTAATAAACAGAATGATTCAGACTCATGGGACTGGGAACTGAAACATTACACTGTCTAATGTGTGAATAACACATTGATGTTGTCTGGCGTTGGCTTTAATTGCTCCTAATCGTCTGTTGGCTGCCCAGTCTACCAAACCACCCAAACTTTCCATTAAAACTCTCTCCCTCCCTCTCTCATCCCTCTTTCTCTCATCTCACCATCTTGCTCCAAAACCACATCTCTGAAACACCGCCCTCCATCAGGGCAAGCTCTCTCTCTCTCTCTCTCTCTCTCTCTCTCTCTCTCTCTCTCTCTCTCTCTCTCTCTCTCTCTCTCTCTCTCTCTCTCTCATCCCCCTCTTGTTCTTTCTCTCTCATCCCTCCATGCCTTCGCACTCTCTGACTTTCTCTCTCTGTCTCTCTCTCTCTCTCTCTCTCTCTCTCTCTCTCTCTCTCTCTCTCTCTCTCTCTCTCTCTCTCTCTCTCTCTCATCCCCCTCTTGTTCTCTCTCTCTCAACCCTCCACACCTTCTCACCTTCTCACTCTCTCTCTCTCTCTCTCTCATCCCTCCACACTGTCTTTCCCTCGCTCACTCTTCCCTCCATCCCTCACCCCTCCCTCATCCCTCTCTCTCTCATCCCTCCATCTCACCCCAAAACCACTGCTCTGAAACACCGCCCTACACCAAGACACATAGCTTTCACTACGGCATCAATGGCCCTCAATTAATTCATTAGCTGAACTCGCCCCGAGGGCCAGGAGCAGCCCCCTACAACATCTCTGTATTGTAAACAGCTGTTGGCAGATGAGATGAGTGAGACAGGTATCGACAAGGACACATCCAAACAGCTAAACGCGGCTGTCTGGAGTGGGTTGTGTGTTCAGTGCCAAAGGCGGGAGGTGTTGAGTTGAGAGATGTTGAGTGTGAATGGACAATCTGAGTCAGGTAGACAGACAGCCTGAGGAGCACTGAGACTCAAATCAAATCAAATCAAGTGTGATGTGTCAAACGCACTGAATACAACTGGTGTGGACTTTACAGGTAAACGCTTGCTTACGAGCCTTTCCCAACAATGCAGATAAAATAGTAACACAAGAGGAATAAAATAAAGTACACATGAATGTAACTATATACAGGGAGTACCAGTATCAGATCAATGTGCAGTAAGTAGTACGAGGTTTTTGAGGTAGATATGTACATGAAGGCAGGGTAAAGTGACTAGGCATCAGGATAGATAATAATAAGGTATTTGAGGTAGATATATACATGAAGGCAGGGTAAAGTGACTAGGCATCAGGATAGATAATAATAAGGTATTTGAGGTAGATATGTACATGAAGGCAGGGTAAAGTGACTAGGCATCAGGATAGATAATAATAAGGTATTTGAGGTAGATATGTACATGAAGGCAGGGTAAAGTGACTAGGCATCAGGATAGATAATAATAAGGTATTTGAGGTAGATATGTACATGAAGGCAGGGTAAAGTGACCAGGCATCAGGATAGATAATAATAAGGTATTTGAGGTAGATATGTACATGAAGGCAGGGTAAAGTGACCAGGCATCAGGATAGATAATAATAAGGTATTTGAGGTAGATATGTACATGAAGGCAGGGTAAAGTGACCAGGCATCAGGATAGATAATAATAAGGTATTTGAGGTAGATATGTACATGAAGGCAGGGTAAAGTGACTAGGCATCAGGATAGATAATAATAAGGTATTTGAGGTAGATATGTACATGAAGGCAGGGTAAAGTGACTAGGCATCAGGATAGATAATAATAAGGTATTTGAGGTAGATATGTACATGAAGGCAGGGTAAAGTGACTAGGCATCAGGATAGATAATAATAAGGTATTTGAGGTAGATATGTACATGAAGGCAGGGTAAAGTGACTAGGCATCAGGATAGATAATAATAAGGTATTTGAGGTAGATATGTACATGAAGGCAGGGTAAAGTGACCAGGCATCAGGATAGATAATAATAAGGTATTTGAGGTAGATATGTACATGAAGGCAGGGTAAAGTGACTAGGCATCAGGATAGATAATAATAAGGTAATTGAGATAGATATGTACATGAAGACAGGGTAAAGTGACCAGGCATCAGGATAGATAATAATAAGGTATATGAGATAGATATGTACATGAAGGCAGGGTAAAGTGACCAGGCATCAGGATAGATAATAATAAGGTATTTGAGGTAGACACAGTTGAAGTTGGAAGTTTACATACACTTAGGTTGGAATCATTAAAACTCGTTTTTGAAACACTCCACAAATTTCTTGTTAAAAAACTATAGTTTTGGCAAATCAGTTAGGACATCTACTGTGTGCATGACACAAGTAATGTTTCCAACAATTGTTTACAGACAGATTATTTCACTTATAATTTACCGTATCACAATTCCTGTGAGTCAGAAGTTTACATACACTAAGTTAACTGTGCCTTCAAACAGCTTGGAAAATTAAGTTAAACAATTTAAAGGCAATGCTACCAAATACTAATTGAGTGTATGTAAACTTCTAACCCACTGGGAATGTGATGAAAGAAATAAAAGCTGAAATAAATCATTATCTCTACTATTATTCTGACAACATTCTTAAAACAAAGTGGTGATCCTAACTGACCTAAAACAGGGAATTTTTACTAGGATTAAACGTCAGGAATTGTGAAAAACTGAGTGTAAATGTATTAGGCTAAGGTGTATGTAAACTTCCGACTTCAACTGTATGTACATGAAGGCAGGGTAAAGTGACCAGGCATCAGGATAGATCATAATAAGGTAATTGAGATAGATATGTACATGAAGACAGGGTAAAGTGACTAGGCATCAGGATAGATAATAATAAGGTAATTGAGATAGATATGTACATGAAGGCAGGGTAAAGTGACTAGGCATCAGGATAGATAATAATAAGGTAATTGAGATAGATATGTACATGAAGACAGGGTAAAGTGACTAGGCATCAGGATAGATAATAATAAGGTAATTGAGATAGATATCAGGATAGATAATAATAAGGTAATTGAGATAGATATGTACATGAAGGCAGGGTAAAGTGACTAGGCATCAGGATAGATAATAATAAGGTATATGAGATAGATATGTACATGAAGACAGGGTAAAGTGACTAGGCATCAGGATAGATAATAATAAGGTAATTGAGATAGATATGTACATGAAGGCAGGGTAAAGTGACTAGGCATCAGGATAGATAATAATAAGGTAATTGAGATAGATATGTACATGAAGGCAGGGTAAAGTGACTAGGCATCAGGATAGATAATAATAAGGTAATTGAGATAGATATGTACATGAAGACAGGGTAAAGTGACTAGGCATCAGGATAGATAATAATAAGGTAATTGAGATAGATATGTACATGAAGGCAGGGTAAAGTGACTAGGCATCAGGATAGATAATAAAGGTAAGGTAGATATGTATGAAGAGGGTAAAGTGACCAGGCATCAGGATAGATACATAGATATGTAAGACAGGGTAAAGTGACTAGGCATCAGGATAGATAATAATAAGGTATATGAGATAGATATGTACATGAAGACAGGGTAAAGTGACCAGGCATCAGGATAGATAATAATAAGGTATATGAGATAGATATGTACATGAAGGCAGGGTAAAGTGACCAGGCATCAGGATAGATAATAATAAGGTATATGAGATAGATATGTACATGAAGGCAGGGTAAAGTGACTAGGCATCAGGATAGATAATAATAAGGTATATGAGATAGATATGTACATGAAGACAGGGTAAAGTGACTAGGCATCAGGATAGATAATAATAAGGTAATTGAGATAGATATGTACATGAAGGCAGGGTAAAGTGACTAGGCATCAGGATAGATAATAATAAGGTATATGAGATAGATATGTACATGAAGGCAGGGTAAAGTGACTAGGCATCAGGATAGATAATAATAAGGTAATTGAGATAGATATGTACATGAAGACAGGGTAAAGTGACCAGGCATCAGGATAGATAATAATAAGGTATATGAGGTAGATATGTACATGAAGACAGGGTAAAGTGACCAGGCATCAGGATAGATAATAATAAGGTAATTGAGATAGATATGTACATGAAGACAGGGTAAAGTGACTAGGCATCAGGATAGATAATAATAAGGTATATGACGTAGATATGTACATGAAGACAGGGTAAAGTGACTAGGCATCAGGATAGATAATGAAGAATAAAGGTAATTGAGATAGATATGTACATGAAGACAGGGTAAAGTGACCAGGCATCAGGATAGATAATAATAAGGTATATGAGGTAGATATGTACATGAAGGCAGGGTAAAGTGACCAGGCATCAGGATAGATAATAATAAGGTAATTGAGATAGATATGTACATGAAGACAGGGTAAAGTGACTAGGCATCAGGATAGATAATAATAAGGTAATTGAGATAGATATGTACATGAAGACAGGGTAAAGTGACTAGGCATCAGGATAGATAATAATAAGGTAATTGAGATAGATATGTACATGAAGACAGGGTAAAGTGACTGGGCATCAGGATAGATAATAATAAGGTAATTGAGATAGATATGTACAGGATAGATAATAATAAGGTATATGAGGTAGATATGTACATGAAGACAGGTAAAGTGATGAAGGTAAAGGCAGGGTAAAGTGACTAGGCATCAGGATAGATAATAATAAGGTATATGAGGTAGATATGTACATGAAGACAGGGTAAAGTGACCAGGCATCAGGATAGATAATAATAAGGTAATTGAGATAGATATGTACATGAAGACAGGGTAAAGTGACTAGGCATCAGGATAGATAATAATAAGGTATATGAGGTAGATATGTACATGAAGACAGGGTAAAGTGACCAGGCATCAGGATAGATAATAATAAGGTATATGAGGTAGATATGTACATGAAGACAGGGTAAAGTGACCAGGCATCAGGATAGATAATAATAAGGTATATGAGGTAGATATGTACATGAAGACAGGGTAAAGTGACCAGGCATCAGGATAGATAATAATAAGGTATTTGAGGTAGATATGTACATGAAGACAGGGTAAAGTGACCAGGCATCAGGATAGAAAACAACAAGAGCACAACAAAGAACAGAGTGGCAGCAGCAAATGATGAGTGTAAAAGTGTGTGTGTGAGTGAGTGTGTAATGTGTATGCATGTGTGTTTGTGTTGTGTCATTCTGTGTGTGTGTGTGTGTGTGTGTGCAAATGTTCAGTTTCCTTAGAAAAATTCTTGCTTGAGAAATTTCTCTTTGCTAAGAAGCAATTTATGCTATTTTTAAAAAAAAACTATTTTAAATTGAAAACAATCACAGTAAGGTACTTAATTGTTATCCATAAATGACTTTATAGAGAAAAGCGTGCGAGCAGATTTTTTTCTCTCCGTGAACAAGGTAGAGAACCCTGTCGGGTTGCAGAAGAGACGCCATCTTTGACTGAATCGTCTTGTGTGTGTGTGTGTGTGTGTGTGTGTGTGTGTGTGTGTGTGTGTGTGTGTGTGTGTGTGTGTGTGTGTGTGTGTGTGTGTGTGTGTGTGTGTGTGTGTGTGTGTGTGTGTGTGTGTGTGTGTGTGTCTGTATGTGGTT
This sequence comes from Oncorhynchus keta, assembly GCF_023373465.1. Taxonomy (NCBI): domain Eukaryota; kingdom Metazoa; phylum Chordata; class Actinopteri; order Salmoniformes; family Salmonidae; genus Oncorhynchus; species Oncorhynchus keta. The sequence goes on along the minus strand of NC_068452.1, from coordinate 2,658,144 downwards.
TATAAAGTCTAGTGAGTATACACAGGGTCAGTGCAAAATAGAGTCCGTGCAAATAGTTTGGGTACCATTAATTGACTATTTAGCATTCTGAGTCTTACAGGGCGATAGCCATTTAGAAAGGTTACCTTGGAGCTCTTGGGAACAAGGACAATGGTGTCGTGTGTGGCCACGCAGTTGTTTTTGAACTGGGAATACAGGAGGGGACTAAGCAGATGTTGGGATTACAGACTGGGACTAGTATAGATGGAAAACGTCTGTGAAGACACCTGCGCATGCTTTGAGAACACGCCCTGGTATCCCGTCTGGCCCGGCGGCCTTGTGATCGTTAACCCGTTTAAACGTTTTGCTCACCTCGGCAACGGAGAGCAAGATCACACAGTCATCTGTAAAAACAGGGGCTTTCATGCAAGGCACAGTGTTATATTAATCGAAGCGAGAAAAAAATGATTATTTTTTTTAGCTAGTTGGGGAGTTCTGCATCGCTGGGCAACTCATGGTTGGGTTTGCCTTTGTAATCCATTATCATCTGCAAGCCCTGCCACATTCGACAGGTATCGGAGCTGGTGTATTAGGATTCCACTTTCCTCCTATATTGGCCTTTTGCATGTTTGATGTCTAGCCGGAGGTCGTAGTGGGCTTTCTTGTATGCGTCCATGTTCATGTCCCGTTCCTTGAAAGCGGTAGCTCTAGCCATTAGCCCAGCGTGTATATTGAAGTGCCCCCTAGTGGTGCAGGAGATGTGTCGGTAGAAGTGAACTTGGAAGGTTTTAAGTCTCCCCGTGTTAAAGTCTGCGCCCACCAAAAACGCTGCCTCTGGGTAAGCGGTTTCTGGTTTGTTTATGGCCCCATACAGTTTGTTGAGTGCCAGAGTAGTGTTGGCTTGGGGAGGGATACAAACAGCCGTGTTAATTACGTTTGAGAACTTTCTTGGTAGATAAAAGGGTCTGCAGCTTACAATGAGGTATTCTATATCAGGTGAACAAAAGCTTGACATTTCCTTCACACTTGAGCCAGCACAGCAGTTGTTATTGAATGAACAAACACACATTCCACTTCCTTTCGACTTCCCCCGAAGCCGCTGGACGATCCTGCCACTGCATAGAGAATCCACTGAGTACTACGTGCACAGCGTCATCATCCAGCCACGTTTCAGTAAGACATGAAATACTGCAGCTTTTCAAGTCTCTCTGATAAGCGACTCTCGAATGAAGCTCATCCACCTTATTATCGAGTGACCGGACATTTGCCAATAGAACGGAGGGGAGCGCCGTTCGGTTTTCTCTTCGCCTCACTTTCACCAGGACCCCAACCTCGCTAGGCCTGCAGCGTATGACATACTCACTTAGACTCACTTAGTGTTGAGTCAATAGGGAGAGAGACGAAAACAGAAGAGAAGAGAAGAAAACAGAAAAAAACAGAAGAGAAGAGAAGGCCTTGCTGTTTAAACGCAAAGTCCCGTCATCCTCCGACCCAATTAGCTCCAGCTGTTGTGAGAGTGCTGAATGAGAAAGTGTGGGAGTCTGCTTCACATTAAGATGGTGCAGTTATAACGCACCCGAATGATCAGAGCGTAAACACGTGTCCCATGCCGAACCAACCGCCAACCCGTTCTGTAGGCCGAAAGGTGATGACATCACACACGGTGATGGCGGACCATGCGATAAACCAGGGACAGACGACAAACTTCAACCGATGAGTGGAAGCAAACACAGAGCCAAGGCAGTAATGCAATATTCTCCTTCTACACAACAATATCGCTTCCCACCAAACCACCTCTCTAAACAGGTTCAAGGTTCAGTCTCTAGGAGAGTCAGAGCAGAAACGTCTACTCAAGCAAGTTACACACACACACACACACACACACACACACACACACACACACACACACACACACACACACACACACACACACACACACACACACACACACACACACACACACACACACACACACACACACACACACACACACACACACACACACATACCATCAGCGGTATCTGTGTTGCATTATGCATCTAACCCTAACCAGCAAAACAAAACAAAAGCCCCAAAATGGAGGCTTTGCCCGAGGAAGCCTGAAATTCCTCAAAAAGCTTAGACTGTAACATTTCTGAATGCAATTTTGCTACCCTGTCAATCATCCCACAAGCCCTCAGTGTTATGGCGTGAACGTTTCCAAAGGTTCTGGAATGTAATTGCAGCAGCAATGTCTTTCCACAAGAGATGGTATAGATTGCCCATTCAGTAATCATAGTGTCTGATGTAGAGTGCCAGGAGCCTGCACATGCTATCAGTAGCCAATACCCTTCTCTCTTCCTTTCTCCCCTTCTCTCTCTCTTTAATTTACTGACTTTATTGTCCCTGTGTTCACGCACAGAAACACACACACACCCTCCCGCTCCAATGATTGTTTTCTGTGTTACCAGCCCCAGCGTCTATTCTCCTCATTGGACATTCTCCTCCATATACAAAGTGTTTCCATTCAAAATACCCTGTCAACATCTGTTATCTGGGTAAAGCTGGAATTCCGTCAAAGTGAAATTGCGTCTTGAACAGCCCGTTCACCTGCTAACCTGCTCCAAACTCCCCTTTTAAAAAGACGTCTGGTCAAAGTAGACTTTCATGGCTTCAGGATTTTCAGTTCGTCAAGATAACAATAGAATATAACTCTTAATACGTCTACATTTCACTAGGTTTCTTGAGTGAGTTATTAGCAGTTCATATGAGCTCAGTCTTTGGGAAATTAACCAGAATTGTCTCTGTGTGAATCGTCAAAAACAGATAGTTCCTCATCTTGTTGTCAAAGAAAGAGCGAGAAAGAGACAGAGAGATCCAACCCAGGGGGCTCTGACTAGCGCAGATTGACCTGCTCGTGTGTTGACCTTGCTGGGGGAAGATGCCCCAGGGGGGTCCCTGTCTTTGGGGATATTTTGACTATGTATTTTTACCTAGTATGCACAGTCCATGCATTCCAAGGTCCTGGACAGCTGCAAATGTGGTCGTTACAATACAGTGAAGTATGGGTTCTCTAAAGGTCCAAGAAACCATCAAGCCATCAAGTTTCAATGTGTCTGTCTTTGCTACCAATGTAAAATGCCATGATGATCTTATTGCCAAAGTGATTGACGCGGTACAGTATGGAATCCCTTACATGCTAAAAAAAACATGAAAGTGCTGTCTCTCACAGCATCGTTCTGTGCGAACACTGTCCTGGTAGACTGTTGTTATGAGATAATTGTCAAACTGATTTAATGGATTACTGTAACTCATCTGGGACTGATACTGAAACTGTCACAGGCCACAGAATTAATTTTGTCTAAAGACTACGATGATCAAAAGATGCCTCAAACTCAAAGCAATCTATATCAACCCCTTTACAATTTATATAAACCCCCTTTACAATCTATATCAACCCCTTTACAATTTATATAAACCTCCTTTACAATCTATCAACCCATTTACAATGTATATAAACCCCCTTTACAATCTATATCAACCCCCTTTACAATTTATATAAACCCCCTTTACAATCTATATCAACCCCCTTTACAATCTATATAAACCCCCTTTACAATTTTTATCAACACCATTTACAATCTATATCAACTCCCTTTACAATCTATATCAACCCCTTTACAATGTATATAAACCCCCTTTACAATCTATATCAATCCCTTTACAATTTATATAAACCCCCTTTACAATCTATATCAACCCCTTTATAATTTATATAATCCCCCTTTACAATATATATCAACCCCCTTTACAATTTATATAAAACCCCTTTACAATCTATATCAACCACTTTACAATTTATATAAAACCCCTTTACAATCTATATCAACCCTCTTTACAATTTTTATCAACACCATTTACGATCTATATCAACCCCCTTTACAATTTATATCAACCCCCTTTACAATATATATCAACCCCCTTTAAAATCTATATCAACCCCCTTTAAAATCTATATCAACCCCCTTTACAATTTATATCAACCACCTTTAAAATCTATATCAACCCCCTTTAAAATCTATATCAATCCCCTTTATAATCTATATCAACCCCCTTTACAATTTATATAAACACCCTTAAAACTTTTTAGGGCTGCAATCCCGTTAACGGGATGATATGACAACAGCCAGTGAAAGTGTAAGGCGCCAAATTCAAAACAACAGAAATCTCATAATTAAAATTCCTCAAACATACATGTTATACTGTTTTAAATGTAATTGTTTTGTTAATCCCACCAGTGTCTGATTTCAAATAGGCTTCACAGCGAAAGCACCACAAACGATTATGTTACGTGACCACCAACTCACAGAAAAATTCAGCCATTTTTCTGGCCAAAGAGAGGAGTCACAAAAAGCACAAATAGATATAGAATGAATCACTAACCTTTGATGATCTTCATCAGATGACACTCATAGGACTTCATTTTACACAATACATGTATGTTTTGTTTGATAAAGTTCATATTTATATAAAAAAATCTCAGTATACATTGGCGTGTCCGGTGATATTGCGGAGAGCCACATCATTTTACAGAAATACTTATTATAAATGTCAATAAATAGAATTGTTAGACATGGAAATATAGATATACCTCTCCTTAATGCAACCGCTATGTCAGATTTAAAAAAAACTTTACATACAAAGCAAACCATGCAATAATCTGAGACGGCGCTCAGAAAATATATAAAATTATCCGCCATGTTGGAGTCAACAGAAATCAGAAATCACATTATAGATATTCCCTTACCTTTGACGATCTTCATCAGAATGCACTCCCAGGAATCCTAGTTCCACAATAAATGCTTGATTTGTTCGATAATGTCCATTATTTATGACCAAGTAGCTACTTTTGTTAGCGTGTTTAGTACACAAATCCAAACGCTCGTGCAGGTCCATCCGAACGTCGGACGAAAACTACAAAAAGTTATATTACAGGTCGAAGAAACTTGTCAAACTAAGTATAGAATCAATCTTTAGGATGTTGTTATCATAAATCTTCAATAAAGTTCCAACCGGAGAATTCCTATGTCTGTAGAGAAGCCATGGAACGCAGGTCGCTATCATGTGAAATGCGCTCCCATCCGGCTACACAACACAGTAGAAGCCTCATTTAAGTTTCTAAAGATGGTTGACATCTAGTGGAAGTCCTAGGAAGTGCAACTTTATCCATACCCCACTGTGTATTCAATAGGGGCTGGGTTGAAAATCGACCAACCTCAGATTTCCCACTTCCTGTTTGGATTTCTTCTCAGGTTTTTGCCTGCCATATGAGTTCTGTTATACTCACAGACATCTTTCAAACAGTTTTAGAAACTTCAGAGTTTTTTCCATTCAATACTACTAATAATATGCATATATTAGCAACTGGGACTGAGGAGCAGGCCGTTGACTCTGGGCACCTTTCATCCAAGATACTCAATACTGCCCCTGCAGCCATAAGAAGTTAACAATTTATATCAACCCCCATTACAATCTATATAATTTGAGGAAAACGCTACCAAAGTTGGATCAACACGGAACATTTCCAGGATGCCTACAAGGCCCTCCCCTGCCCTCCCTTCAGCAAATCAGATCATGACTCCATTTTGCTCATCCCTTCCTATAGGCAGAATCTCAAACAGGAAGTACCGTGCTAAGGTCTATTCAACGCTGGTCTGACCAGACGGAATCCATGCTGAATAACATCGACGTATACACTAATACTGTGACTGGGTTTATCAGGAAGTGTATAGCGGATGTTGTTCCCACTGTGACTATTAAAACCTACACAAATCAGAAACCGTGGGATAGATGGCAGCATTCACTCAAAACTGAAAGCACAAACCATCACATTTAACCATGGCAAGGTGACTGGGAATATGGTTGAATACAAACAGTGTACTTATTCCCTATGTAAGGCAATCAAACAGGCAAAACGTCAGTACAGAGACATAGTGGAGTCGCAATTCAACGGCTCAGACACGAGAAGTATGTCTTCTTTGAGGAAAAGATCATGATTATTAGAAAGCAAATTACAGCTTCTTTAAATCTGCGTATTCCTTCAAAGCTCAGTTGTCCTGAGTCTGCACAACTCTGCCAGGACCTAGGATCAAGAGAGACACTCAAATGTTTTAGTACTATATAGCTTGACACAATGATGAAAATAATCACGGCCTCTAAACCTTCAAGCTGCATACTGGCCCCTATTCCAAATAAACTACTGAAAGAGCTGCTTCCTGTGCTTGGCCCTCCTATGTTGAACATAATAAACGGCTCTCTATCCACTGGATGTGTACCAAACTCACTAAAAGTGGCAGTAATAAAGCCTCTCTTGAAAAAGCCAAACCTTGACCCAGAAAATATTAAAAACTATCGGCCTATATCGAATCTTCCATTCCTCTCCAAAATTTTAGAAAAGGCTACCTTCCTGAAGACCCCATCATAGCACTGAGACTGCACTTGTCAAGGTGGTAAATGACCTTTTAATGGCATCAGACCGAGGCTCTGCATCTGTCCTCGTGCTCCTAGACCTTAGTGCTGCTTTTGATACCATCGATCACCACATTCTTTTGGAGAGATTGGAAACCCAAATTGGTCTACATGGACAAGTTCTGGCCTGGTTTATATCTTATCTGTCGGAAAGATATCAGTTTGTCTCTGTGAATGGTTTGTCCTCTGACAAATCAACTGTAAATTTTGGTGTTCCTCAAGGTTCCGTTTTAGGACCACTATTGTTTTCACTATATATTTTACCTCTTGGGGATGTCATTCGAAAATATAATGTTAACTTTCACTGCTATGCGGATGACACACAGCTGTACATTTCAATGAAACATGGTGAAGCACCAAAATAGCCCTTGCTAGAAGCCTGTGTTTCAGACATAAGGAAGTGGATGGCTGCAAACTTTCTACTTTTAAACAAAACAGAGATGCTTGTTCTAGGTTCCAAGAAACAAAGAGATCTTCTGTTGAATCTGACAATTAATCTTAATGGTTGTACAGTCGTCTCAAATAAAACTGTGAAGGACCTCGGCGTTACTCTGGACCCTGATCTCTCTTTTGACGAACATATCAAGACTGTTTCAAGGACAGCTTTTTTTCATCTACGTAACATTGCAAAAATCAGAGACTTTCTGTCCAAAAATTAATCCATGCTTTTGTTACTTCTAGGTTAGACTACTGCAATGCTCTACTTTCCGGCTACCCGGATAAAGTACTAAATAAACTTCAGTTAGTGTTAAATACGGCTGCTAGAATCCTGACTAGAACCAAAACAATTGATCATATTACTCCAGTGCTAGCCCCCCTACACTGGCTTCCTGTCAAGGCAAGAGCTGATTTCAAGGTTTTACTGCTAACTTACAAAGCATTACATGGGCTTGCTCCTACCTATATCTCTGATTTAGTCCTGCAGTACATACCTACACGTATGCTACGGTCACAAGACGCAGGCCTCCTAATTGACCCTAGAATTTCTAAGCAAACAGCTGGAGGCAGTTTGGAATGGTCTGCCTACCCATGTGAGAGACGCAAACTCGGTCTCAACCTCTAAGTCTTTACTGAAGACTCATCTCTTCAGTGGGTCATATGATTGAGTGTAGTCTGGCCCAGGAGTGTGAAGGTGAACGGAAAGGCTCTGGAGCAACGAACCGCCCTTGCTGTCTCTGCCTGGCCGGTTCCCCTCTTTCCACTGGGATTCTCTGCCTCTAACCCTATTATAGGGGCTGAGTCACTGACTTACTGGTGCTCTTTCATGCCGTCCCTAGGAGGGGTGTGTAACTTGAGTGGATTGAGTCACTGATGTGATCTTCCTGTCTGGGTTGTCAGAGATCTTTGTGGGCTATACTCGGCCTTGTCTCAGGATGGTAAGTTGGTGGTTGAAAATATCCCTGTAGTGGTGTGGGAGCTGTGCTTTGGCAAAGTGGGTGAGGTTATATCCTTCCTGTTTGGCCCTGTCTGGGGGTATCATCAGATGGGGCCTCCAGTATTTAGGCTGCAGTAGTTTATGTGTCGCGGGGCTAGGGTCAGTTGTTATATCTGGAGTACTTCTCCTGTCTTATCCGGTGTCCTGTGTGAATTTAAGTATGCTCTCTCTAATTCTCTCTTTCTTTCTCTCTCTCGGAGGACCTGAGCCCTAGGACCATGCCTCAGGACTACCTGGCATGATGACTCCTTGCTGTCCCCAGTTCACCTGGCTGTGCTGCTGCTCCAGTTTCAACTGTTCTGCCTGCGGCTATGGAATCCTGACCTTTTCACTAGACGTACTACCTGTCCCAGACCTATTATTTGACCATGCTGGTCATTTATGAACATTTGAACATCTTGGCCATGTTCTGTTATAATCTCCACCCGGCACAGCCAGAAGAGCACTGGCCACCCCTCATAGCCTGGTTCCTCTCTAGGTTTCTTCCTAGGTTTTAGCCTTTCTCGGGAGTTTTTCTTAGCCAACGTGCTTCAACACCTGCATTGCTTGCTGTTTGGAGTTTTAGGCTGGGTTTCTGTACAGCACTTTGAGATATCAGCTGATGTACGAAGGGCTATATAAATACGTTTGATTTGAAGTATGTGGCAGGGTCTACAGACAATCACGGATTACAAAGGGAAAACTATCCATGTCACGGACACCGACGTCTTGCTCCCGGACAAGCTAAACACCTTTATATATTATATTATTCTTCACCCGCTTTGAGGATAACACAGTGCCACCGATGTGGCCCGCTCCCAAGGACTGTGGGCTCTCGTTCTCTGTGGCCGATGAGAGTAAGAAATTTAAACATGTTAACCATCGCAAGGCTGTTGGCCCAGACGGGATCCCTAGCCACGTCCTCAGAGCATGCGCAGGCCAGCTGGCTGAAGTGTTTACGGACATATTCAATCACTCTCTATCCAAGTCTGCTGTCCCCACTTGCTTCAAGATGTCCACCCAAGAAAGCAAAGGAAACTGAAGTAAATTACTATCTCCCTGTAGCACTCACTTCTGTCATCATGAAGTGCTTTGAGAGGCTAGTTAAGGTTCATATAATCTCTGCCTTACCTGATACACTAGACCCACTTCTATTTGCATACCGCCCAATAGATCCACAGATGATGCAATCGCCATCGAAACAGCACACTGCCCTATCCCATCTGGACAAGAGGAATACCTATGTAAGAATGCTGTTCATTGACTATAGCTCAGCCTTCTACACCATAGTACCCTCCAAGCTCATCATTAAACCTGGGGCCCTGGTTCTGAACCCCGCCCTGTGGAACTGGGTCCTGGACTTCCTGATGGGCCGCCCCCAGGTGGTGAAGGTAGAAAACAACACCTCCAATTCGCTGATCCTCAACACAGGGGTCCCACAAGGGTGTGTGCTTAGCCCCTCCTGTACTCCCTGTTCACCCATGACTGTGTGGCCATGCACACCTCCAACTCAATCATCAAGTTTGCAGACGACACAACAGTTTTAGGCCTGATTACCAACAATGACGAGACAGCCTACAGGGAGGAGGTGAGGGCCCTGGAGGAGTCGTGCCAGAAAAATGACCCCTCCCTCAACGTCATCAAAATGAAGGAGCTGATCGTGGACCTCAGGAAATAGCAGAGAGAGCACATCCCTATCCACATCGTCGGGACCGCAGTAGAGAAGATGAAAAGCTTCAAGTTCCTCGGTGTACACATCACCGACGATCTGAAATGGTCCACCCACACAGACAGTGTGGGGATGAAGGCGCAACAGCGTCTCTTCAACCTCCAAAGGGTGGTGCGGTCTGCCCAACGCATCACCGAGGACACACTGCCTATCCTCCAGTACACCGACAGCATCCGATATCACCGGAAGGCGAAAAAGATCATCAAGGACATCAACCACCCAAGCCACGGCCTGTTCACCCCACTACCACCCAGAAGGCGAGGTCAGTATAGGTGCATCAAAGCTGGGACCGAGAGACTGAAAAACAGCTTTTTTCCCCAGGCCATCAGACCGTTAAATAGCCATCACTGGCCGGCTACCAGCCGGTTACTCAACCCTGAACCTTAGAGGCTGCTGCCCAATATACATAGACATGGAATCACAGGTCACTTTAATAATGGATCACTAGTCATTTTAATAATGTTTACATACTGCTTTACTCATATTTCATATGTGTATACTCTATTCTACTGTATTTTAGTCAATGCCACTCCGACATTGCTCGTTCTAACATGTATATATTTCTTAACTCCATTCTTTTACTTTAGATTTGAGTGTATTGTTGTGAATTGTTAGACATTACTGCACTGTTGGAGCTAGGAACACAAGCATTTTGCTACACCCGCAATAACATCTGCTAAATATGTGCACGTGACCAATAAAATTTGATTTGATATCAACCCCCTTTACAGGAGAATTCAAAAACAAAACAAAAAGATCACCCTTCGTTTAGCCTCCCCCCCTCTCTCTCTCTCACTGGCACACACATTAACTCAGGCCACCACTGCAGCAGCATTTTGCACAGAGCCAGTGACGTCATATTTCAACACATTCTCCCACTAGTTACGTGTGGCGCCCAGCAGAGTTCAGAGAAGAGGTGGATGGTAACACACTACTAGGTTTAAACAAGGTACAGATGGGCCTATACTGCAGCCCTGCCAGCCATCAGGTTGAATTTGCTGAGGCCCCGCTGCGATGGTCCTGGGAACCCTGCTGGAAACAGGCCTGGCCCACCCCTCTTTTCCCGTCCCTGCCGCCAATGCAACAGAATCCTTGGTGGCCCCTGGCCAGCACAGACGCAGGCAGGGGGTCTGGGCCTCCTCAGAAACCTAACACGTGGCTTCTCACTGTGGAGGAGGTTTTACGGTTGACAGTTATCTGATTGACTGTCTGTTTTGGCTGACTGCTTTTGGCTGTCTGCTTCTGTGGATGGTTTCAGTGAGCCCAGAATCAAGGTTACGGTCACAGTTATGTATCTGTGAGTTTGATTGGCTCTGTGGGTGTGTGTGACGTTGCAGACATGCATGCCCATATGTGAGTGCATGCATATGGCTAAACTTAAACAGTGGCTGACCAAGGTGCAAGGCTGTCTAGAGCACAGTTAACCAAAAGTAGGAGTCATCAGAGTGCGTCCAACTCCAGACTCTGAATAACTTGATATGCAGTGGTTTAAAAAACAAGTCGTAAAATAGTGATAACACTTGTAGGAAGGAGGTCCTCGTTGCGTGAGGGAGGCCATTCACCCATTTGCCCTACCGGCTCTGGTGTTGGGATTCTTCGGTGTGTGGGGGGGGGGGAATACGCCACGGTGCAAAGTGCAAACTAATCCGACACTCTTTTCACACCTCTTTTTCTCACTCCTTTTGTTTGCCAGGCGTTGTACAGCAGTGAGTGTCAGGATGGTCGATGCGTTCGCCCTTTGAAGATGAAGGATATGGCGGTTCATAAAGGAATGGTGGTCCTTTGGTAGCAGCTCAAACACTAACCAGACCACAGCTCGGTCATCATGCCTCATCATGGTATCATTGTTAATAAATATTGCTGTTGTGTTCAGTTGTAGGAGCTCCTACATGAAATGAAAGGTGTGAATTGACAACACAATACAGTATACTTTCTTGTGAAGAGTTGCTTTATTTTTTTTATTGAATCTTATCTGCGGGAGACCAAATGAACGTAAATACTAGTGTATTACATCTTGACAATCTAACCGACATTCTCAAATTATTGTCTTTATTGTAGTTCCCCATTCTCCATTTCCAAAAACCTGAATTAGTTATTTCAGGTGAGAACATTTTAATTACTGACATATCATGTCATTGTTGATCTTTCTTCCTTCAATGGAACTAGGGAAGATTCTATCAAAAAGACATCTCAGCAAAACACTGTTTCCTCTAAGCAAGTGGTTAGAGATTTAAGCCCAATTATCTGAAGGGGTGCCAAATCTCAATGTCAATCCAGCACCACAGTCATCTTCCCCATGTCAATCAAACTGTTCGGAAATTATGCCTGGGAGCGTATTTATTTGACGTAATCAGGCGAGACAAACGGCAGGTCTGCTCAAATCAGCCAGATGATGTTGAGGTTTGAGGCTGGATAAATGAAGTTATCTACGGGAAAATATGTGGGGTGTGGGTGGGGAATCCATGGAGATTTGGACGGGCTTGAGGCGATGTCTGTGCCAAGTCACTGATATACTATCTCTGTGCCAACAAAGTTCTAGATCTAAGGGAAGGGCCCTCCCCCTCCCCTGCCCTGCCTCCTCCACCCACTCCATGAACAAGTAGAAAAGCTACCGTGAAGTGGTTCTCAAGGAAAGATAAAGCCTGTTTCATCAAAAAAAAGTCTCTCCTGTCCCCAAAAGCCCCTGGATAGGTCACTCTCCTGTCCCTTTCTCTTTCTGTTTCCATCTCTCTTTCTCTATAGCCTCCCTGTCTCTCTCACATTTATAGTCTCTATTGTAGTCTCCCTCAATCTCTTTACTTTTCTCTGTGCTGCAGTAGTATCCTTCATTCTGCATGCCTCCAAGCATTCTTCTTACAGTAAAATTCCTCCCACTTTATTCACCATTCCTTAAGCAAATTGAGGAGTTATTTTCAGCATGGAGGTGGAAGGTGTACGATCGTCAGCCACACACATAGATGACCCTGCTGGCTGCAATGGATGCAGCATGTGAGGACATCACAGTAGACGCCTGCAGAGGATGGATAAGGCATTCCAAAAGATTCTTTCCACGTTGCATTGGAAGGGAAAATATCCAGTGTGATGTGGATGAGAATATGTGGGTCGACAGACAGGAACGTCTGGATGTGTAGAGACAGCACAACAGTGCTGCGGGCAAAGTTGTGCATTAGGGGTGGTTTCCTGTGTTTCTTTCTGATTTAGCTGTTTTTCCTTTGTGCCTCTTGGGTTGTCCAGTCTCTTTCAATCAATAACCCACATACAGTAATATGTAAATAGCACTGTTGAAATTGATATATGCCATTAGAGGTGCAGCCTTGTGCATTTTCAATACAGTAGCTGTCATCCAAACTGTAGCCTAAGTTTACATCAGGTAATACTGTCAAAGTACACAGTTACATTGACAACATGCCTAAACATTTTGACGACCTTGTTCGTGAACAATGACTCAATGACTTATCATTCTGATGACACTGACATGATCATTGGCATGAATATTTACTTTTGAGAGATGTACTAAGGATTTTTAGTGACTGACTAGCTTTAGAAACATATATATTGTATATTGCAGTTTGTACAAATTGTTCTGAGAAATGCACTTATTATTTTGCACATGTTAGGGATGATGTGAAAAATGCACCAAAGCGACTGAGAAAAACTGTAATCTCTCTGAATTATTCAAGACCCCTTTTCTCAACACATTCATGCTATGGAACCTGAAGCTAATGCAGTGGAACAGTCTTGAATTT